>NW_026867368.1:0-131871 GCF_026571515.1 Ruditapes philippinarum | reverse complement strand
TAAAAAATTCAAAGGCAAAAATCCTTTTTCCCCCCAAAAAAAAAAAAAAATTAAATTTTTCCCTTAAATCTTTGATTTTATTTCCCCAAAAACCTTTTATTGTTATGATTGTTGTTTTATTTTACACATAATTATGGTGGCTGATTGGAACGCCTTTTTTGCCAAACGCGTTGTCGGACTTTCGTCTTGTCATCCTGTCGCTAACTATGCTGGCCAAACAACGTGTTGCCGCGATGTCACATTGTTGCTTGGCTAAAATCGAAGGATTGGCTTATAAGCCAAGCGACAGGGCGACATCGCGACAACTCGCCGCACGAGAACGCGCCGTTTGGCTTGCGCTAGAGACAGGACGACAAGACGACAGTGGGACAACGCGCCGTTGCGCGTTTCGCTAGCGACAAGACGAAAAGGCGATAACGATATAGGTTGTGTTGTCGTTTTCGACAACGCAACGCACAAAGTGTACCAAATCAGCCAACATATTTATCAGAGTTTCAGGTATGAAACAAACAAATAACTAAATCAATCAGCGCGTTGTCGGAGTTTCGTCTTGTCGTCCTGTCGCTAGCGACAACACGCCAAACGTCGCGTTGTCGTGCGGCGCGTTATCGCGATGTCGCCCTGTCGTTTGGCTTATAAGCCAATCCTTCAATTTAAACCGAGCGACAATGTGACATCGCGACAACACGCCACAAAACAACGCGCCGTTTGGCGCGCCTCGCTAGAGACAGGACGACAAGACGACAGCGCGACAACGTGCCGTTGAACGCTTTGTCGTGTTGTCGCTAGCGGCAACGCGACGCACAAAAGCGTACCAAATCAGCCACCATAGCCACCATATAAATCAGCCACCATAGTTTTTAGTAGATTATCTTTTGAATGTATTCGTAATCTCGCGTGCAAAGCGGGCATATTAATTAGTAACTTTCTTGAAGTTGAAGACATTAGGGATGAGAACTTGATAATATTTAGTCGAGTATAATAATATTTCGGAATAGATTTTGTTCTTAACGCATGGAAAAAAAATACATTTAAGGAAAAAGTGGAATTCGTCTCCCAAATCGTTGCGCTGACAGTGGCGACACTTACGTTCCTCGTATTGGACAAATGACTCTCTATCTATGGTTGTGTTGAAAGGCAAATAAAGTTTACGTTTTTTTAAAGAAATACTAGTAGAATATAGAGAGTGATATCTTTAACAACTCATAATTATTTTGATTTTGTTTTTAAGTCGATAAAGTGACAAAAATATGTGAATAGTAAAATAGTATATGAAATTTCTTAAACTTTTGAATACTAGATAAAGAGGAGATTGTTAAAAACATTGTAAATGCAATGCATTGTAACATTGCTTCGTAACATTATTCTGATAAAATTTCGAAAAAAAGGAGCATTAAACCGACACCTGGAATGAGCAGTGGTACTCATTTACTCTGAAACAATTCTTCTTAAAAAAATCACCAGTTGTTTGATTTCAAAATGACACCCCCCCCCCCACAAAAAAAAAAAAAAAAAGCACCCATAGCCATGACTTACTTTGCTGTTTATAACGGAAGCGTCCTGGTGCCAATTCATAATGTTCTATATAATTTTTTTTATAGAACATTATGAATTGGCACCAGGACGCGTCCGTAGTTTATTATTACCTAAGGAGATATGGTTACATTTAAACCAGGTTATTGAGAATGTAGGACACGCTGTTATCCACCTGTGTGCAATTTTACATAAAAAATCGCCCGATTAAATATATAGTGCCATCCATAAATACCTTATTTTAACATAGTTTCACTGATTGTAGTATCTCTTTCATGTACTAACTATGCCTCTGATATGGACTGTCCCGTAATATTTTAGTTTAGGTTTAACAAGGTTTAAGGGGCTTTTAAAAAAGCCTAGTAGCGACTTAGCTTTCGTAATTTTTTTCCAGACTTTCAGCGAACCCATCAAAAATAAAAAGTTGACATAAAGTTATTGGAAAGGCCAGTTTCACTCAGTTTAACAAAGAGGAAAATATGAGTATATATGAAGATGCATGTAAAACAGATAGAATGAAGTCCCTATGTCTATGCAACATTTTACTATATGCCTTTTGACCTTGACCAAATAAATGTTAGATAGGTAGAATTCCATAAAAGATGTCTCTTTATACGAAGTTAAGTTGTAATATGATATTTAGTATTTAGGAATGAGTGACAGACACAAGTCCTAAAGTAAACACAAGTTGTCAATTACTTCAGCCAGAAAAGCCGGGATCCTATTAAAAAATATAGGGATCCCGGGAATTAACCAGTCTAAGATGCTTTTCAGATAAGCCGGGATCCTATTAAAACATATAGGGATCCCGGGAATTGACCAGTTCAAGAATATAGTTTTCAGAAAAAGCCGGGATCGTATTAAAGTATAAAGAGATCCAAGGAATTGGCCAGTTCAAGAATATAGTTTTCAGAAAAGCTGGGATCGCATTTAAAACATAAAGGGATCCCGGGATTTGACCAATTTAAGAATGTAGTCTTTGATTTTTCCAATTAATTAGGCATATAATTATAAGTATTGTGATTTTTAAGTTTGTTGATAAATAGCTCTAAATATATTTATATCCAAAGTTTAATTAATTTAACGTTCATTACATACAATAAAAAAACTTAACGTTTAATGGCCTTTCATTACGACAATAATCAACACAAATATAGTTTAAAAGTTTTTCCTCTATATCTTATACGATCCCGGATCCCGGCCAGTCTGGGCGTCCCGGATCCCGGCCAGTAAATATATGCACTAAATATCGGAAAGGTTAAAATGACCGAAAAAAAAGGAAAAAGAAAAAAATGCACAGAACCAGGTGTACACTTATATTAATTAACCAAACGAAAACTTACTACAGAGGAACAGGTGAAATCGCTAAATCAAAAGTCAGTGTTAATATGATTTATTGAAAAGAATTCATGAAAACAAACATTTTTAATCATCATAATACCTTTGCGCTCAAAATAAATTCAATACTTTGCTGCTTTTTAAATATGGCGTGAAAATTGAAGGTTTTTTGACGCTATGTAAGATTAAATTTGATTGGCTAAATAATTTTGGATCCTAGCCCTGATAGATAAATTTTTATAGAAAGCTGGAAGCCAAGCTTCGATTAAATTTTTGGATGGATTCGGAGTTTTAGGTTGTTTCTCAGTAAAATCCTAACGTAATACCGGCTCGCCGTGGCGAGCCGGCATAAATGTACATGTTTGAACAGATCTTGAAGGTTGCCCGGGTTTCCGATCGCATTTAAATGTACTAGTAGCAGTGTGCCACAAATTCTTTCAAATGTTATGAACACTGTACGCTTTTCCATCCAAAGAGTCACTGTATGGTTGCTTGAAACAACAACAATGGTATTTGGAGGCATATAAGTGTAAAAAAATTCAAATGTGGTCCATTTCAAACAACAACAACAACAACAAAAAAAATCAAATATCAATGCCAAAGTTAGATATACTAAGCAATCGGAACACCTCGGCTTTTATTCACAATAATCTCAGACTTGATATGGATTGAATTGATTACTTGCATAACCTTCCAAGCCATTTTTGATTTCCTTAAAAAAATAAATACATTATTTTTGTTTATTTCTTCTATATATGTCTTCATTAGTTTTAAAAGTAACAGTCAGTTGTACCAAGGGAATAGTGTAACCAAGTGAATAGTGTAAGTTCTGAAGACAGGTACAGTGATTTCGTAAGAGATGTTAAGGTATTTATGGACCGCACGGTATTAATTTTGTACAGTATATATATTTTGGGAGTCCAAACCAAAGAGGTTTTTTGCGATTAAAAAAACATTTTGGGGAAAAGAAAAATTACATTTAGTTTTTTTACGGGGTTTTTGTTTTAAAAACAGGTAAACAATTTTTTTAAATAGTTTAACAAATTAAAAAGAAGGGTTTAAATGTTTCTTAAATAACTTGTGTCCATCACGCATTATGGTTTAGCCATAGGGTTTTGGGGTAAAAAGAAAATGACTTCCACTTACACGAAGAGAACAACTATAAAATTAAGAAATTTTAAAAAACCGTTTGGGGTTTGGGGGAAAAAATGGACGCTTACCCTTTTGTGGGAAGCAGGGTTTTTTGTCGGGGTCTCAGGCGAAGCCTTTTTTATTGTATTTTTTTTTGGGAGACATTTTAAAAAATACCGGGGCCCGATATATGAAAAATTTTATTTCTTATGTTCTGGCTTCCTATATGTCTTAATATTGGGGTTGAACTGCGTTTCTATAATATTCAAATTATATAACGACGGGAAATTAACCACTCAAATAATTGCCAACCCCTCCACATAAATCAGAGGTGTAGTACGAATGTCGTTGATTTTAATTTAAAATGTTATAAAGAACGTGTGCGTGTTTAAAATTTTATGATATTTTTATGTCAAATTACACAGCTCATTGCCAATAACTGTTTAATCAAAGATTGTTGCTGTATTTTCAATTTTATTCTATTTTTTATTTATTTTAATTTATTCTTAACAAAGTATAAATATAAGGAGATATCAGTAGAAAAAGCAGGAACAGGTTAAAGGTCTGTGTTAACTAACCATGTTACTTCCTTAAATATTTCTGTTGAAATTCAGAACAAAAAGTGCACAACACGACATCTTAAATGACAAAAAAAAACAACATTTATTCTGCAACATTTTACTTCTCTTTGAAACAAAAAGAAAAAAGATTAAGTCATAAGTTTGCATATAGATTAAAGTAACATACCCACAGTCATATCAAAGTTATATGCTACTTTGCTATTTATTCATTAAAGGATATATGATAATGTAGGGCATGCATATTGTTATCAAATTACAGTTTACGTGTTTTATAGCTATGGAACGCCACAACTGTCTTATGTTGTCACGGTCTTTTTATGTCCCTACTAGGAGTCTCAAATTACCCAATAATTCCAGTAGTAATAGTGATTAAAATCAGTAAGATGATGACTAAGGCAATTGATAGTATTTGTTATATGCTCAATTGATGAATCTATTCTTTTTTAACAAAATTAAAATTACACCCAATTCAAATATTTAGATCATATACTCGTAATAATGACCTTGGTCAGTGTAGGGGACAAGAGACTAAAAATATTAAAAGCTATGTACGTAAAAGGTCTGGCGTTTGAATGACAATTTAATTTGCAATAAAGATTTTTAAGGGCTCATAACTTGAATATCTATGGATGTTATTTCAGTTTAAAGCATGATTAAGTAGATTAGTCGGATATATCTGATCATGAATGTCACACTTACCAACAACATTCATATATAATTCTGCGTTGTTTGTTGTCTTGTTTGGCAACATAATTTTTTATAGTATTGCAGACATTGCATTCACTTAAAGCATTTAACTGGTCAGCAATATGTGCTGTGCCTTATTCATGAAATCTTTTATCTAGATAATAATAATAATAATAATAATAACGAAAGCAAAAATGTTAAATATTAACCGATACGCATTTCAAAGTAAACTCTTTAAGGGCTTAACAATATACACTGTACAACATCACTAGTATTAATATTAAGTGAACATTTCAAGGAAAGAACTTTGCATGGGCGAAAGACTGAATGTTGATGGAGAAATGTGGCACGTGTATTTTAAAATGTGCAAAAGCCACCATCTAATATATACATTCACTTTTTTCTGGGAAGTCTGCCACACCCCACCCCTTCGGTAAAGGATTTGATTTTAAACTTAAGCAACACAGATGGACATTTCTATTTCTTAATCTGTTCCTGTAACGGTCATGCTAATTTGTCCAAGTTCAGTCGGTGTTTACGTGTCTAAATAGGGGCGTCCGTGGCCGAGTGGTTAAGGACTTTACCTTCAAACCACTTGTCCCTCACCGCTGTGGGTTCGAATCCCGACAGGGAACGTCGGTGGTTCTACTCAGGTGCCCGTTCGTGCCTGAAATAATGCATGGAAAGGCTCCACCAGTAAAGCTGGAACGTCGCCAAATGACGTATACTGTGTCGGTGTGACGTAAAACCTAATAAAACAAACAAACAAACAAACAAAACTTGTCTAAAAATTTTCTATGTCAAACGTTGTCTTATCGAAATATTGTACTGACTTATCTAAACAAACACTGTCTTATTTGGTCAAACATTTATGTTTCCTTGATCGAATTCAATGATGACTTATCTTATTTTAAATGATGTCAAATAATCGTTTTGTCTTGTCAAATCGACAAAATGATATGTTCTATCAACATTTGCTGTCGGAGAGTTTTTGCCCGACCAAAACACGAAAAGAATTATCATTGTTCCAAGAGCATGGCGGCCGATTATGTCAAAGTCAAAAAATAAAACATTAATTTCTCTCATTCCATGAACAAAAATGACACAATGAGGTGACCAACATGAATAAAAGTACAATGAGTCTCAAATAGCAGTTGATTAACTTGTGAAATGTATAACCAAACATGTGCTGCTGAAATCACTCCGCCTATCAGATATGGCTAAGGTAGCAAGGCTACACAAGATGATTGCATAATCAAATGTGTGATAAACGCTCTGTCAACAAACAGATGGAAACGGCCAAAAAAGATCAGTAAAGCGGATGCATTAAAATGCTATGAACAATTACCAAATGAACTATCGATATCGCATACTGAAAAAGGGAACTGTATTGCTACCAGGCACAAAAATATGCGATCCGCAAGAACTGCAAGAATGCGTTGTAGATCTAGCTCATGAGGGTCACCCGGTAAAAATATAATGAAAGGCGTTCCTGCGTGAAACTATCTGGTACCGTATATGGATATACTTGTAGATTATGTTGTTCAGAATTGTATACCGTGTCAGGCTGCTTCTACAAAAACAACTCCTGATCCAGTAAAGATAAGTCACGAAATGCTGTTTGGAGTGAAATTTCCGTAGATTTCTGTGGTCCATTCCCATCAGGTCATCAGTTCATGCTTATAGTTGATGACTACAGCGGCAATCCCGTTGTCGAAAGACTTACGTCTCTGAAAGCCAACCAGACCTGGCAAAGCGAGATGCTATAATTTTAATGTTCGGCATGGTCTCTGTTGTTCGTATAGACAAACGGGCCGCCCATTAATAGCTACGCATTCAAACAATTTGCAGAGCAAGCAGGATTAATTCATCGTAAGATTACACTTTTACATCCATTTGGCATGCAGCCGCGTGAAAAAGCAGTAAAAACAGCCTGGCAAAAACTACATCATAATCATAATTAAATATTTTTTTGCTGAACTATAAAAACACACAACATTCAGCAACAGATCGAGTAACTCACAGCGAACACTGTTTAGAAGAGCGCTTCTCACAAAGCTACCGAAGTTCACATAAGATAGACACTTCCGTTCGAGATAGAGACAAATTACATAAACTGAGACATTAATTTTAAACCCTGCCGAAAACCGACGTGACTTTTAAAGGTAACTGCAAAATACAATTATAAAAAACGATAAATCACAATGTATCACATTTTAAACCAGTTTTAGGCAATCATTGAAACGTATTTACATGTCAGCCGACGCTATCGACCAATGTATAACCGATAAACAGCCGCAAGAACCTTCTAATTAGAAACTAAAAGAAAACAACAACAACAACAACGAAAGATAAATTAATGTGTTCGAGTGAAAAGTCGCAGATTTTATACTAAATAAATGTTTCTTGTAAATTTGTTAACAACAAACAAACTAACAAACACCCCACTCCGAAAATCAGTATTCTTAATCATGGAATTCCAAAAGAGTGTGCTCTGAGTAAGTTTGACTTGAGATTAAAGTAAGTTGCTTACACTTGGATAGGGTGTCAGAGTGAAATAAACGAACTGTACGCCGGAAATAACAGATCATAAACGTATAGACGCCATTCAAAATTACTAATATCTTTACTGAACAAAGGTTATCTCTGGGGGCAGAAGGATGTCTATTAATAGCCAAAGTTCTAATTCTAATTCCGCGTCATCACTTATTTCACGGTAATGGCATATTTTCATGTGATCAGTGTTAAAATTGGTCAGAATTTACATATTTTATTCAAACACCTAAACAACAAAGTTTTTGTGCAAAATATTTTAAATCTATAGATTTTTACGTAAAACAGTAAAACATTTTACAAACTTCTGCAAAAAGCAACAATAGTCCGTTAAATTTGTACATATGTCTGAAACAATCATCATTTTCAAAATGTTCTTGTTTGTTGAAAAAATAAATTTTGAGTTACAATGTAAAGATACTTATAATATTTAAAATTATGCAAAGTAACATGTAGAAATTTTAACTGAAACATGAAAAAACTGAAATAAAACACCATTACAGCAATTTAAATGATGACATTCTGTTTTCAAAAGGGCCGACATATGATCTACGTCTGGCTCATTTGAACTGATTTTGACTAAATATATTGTTGTTTCCTTGTGCCATACAGCAGAAATACCTATTTGTTACAGCTTATGACAATTGTTGTACCATAAGTTTCATTTGTTGTTTTCTTTCTTGCTTCAAAACGTTAAGTACCGTGAACTAAGAGGAGCACAGTATACTAAACAATCAAACTTGTCACGCAACATAAAAAAGTCTATGTGGCAAAACGCTTGGTCATTTTTATAAAATGTATAATGGAGAGAAAATAATATTATTTGTTAGTTGCCAGGGCTTTTCTTTCTCCACAATGAGTATTTAGGAAATCTAATTATATATATAAGTAATGACATTGTGTTTTCTGTGTTTTGCCTATTTGAAAACCACCATTAAAATCTATTAAATTGTATAGAGCTATATCTCTGATGCCTGCATTTTTTTCAATTTAAAATTGAAAAAGTATAATATTCCAAAATGCCTGTATGAAATAGATATGTTGGTACATGTTTATTTCATTTTGAGTGAAGGCGCATGCACAAAATCATTGCTAAACGGTAGAAAACCTACTTAAATTTGCAGCATAATATTTTGTTACGGAACATTTTATTATGTTAATGCACAGTTTTTATGTGTTTTCAATGAAAGAAACATTCTTTGTTTCAACTCTTAAGAGAACCGACCCTGATACGGAAACATCATTTTACCGTTTTTGAATTTTATAAAAAATATTTTATTAGATAAAGTAGTAGTTTTATAACCTTTTACTTTATTTTATTTACTAATACATAATATCCTTAATTAAAAAAATCACAAATATCTGAAACATATTAGATGTATTCTGCTTATGATAACAATAAATGTCTGATTTATGTGAAATAACTTCTCCTTGAAATTTATCAGTCAACAGCACTCTGGCACATGAGGACCTGAATTTGACCTAAGATTCTGCAAGGCTTCTTATATTAGTATGCAGACATTCGTAAATTTCTAAAAAAAAACATTAACTGTCAGATACTTTGTGGGTTTGTAACGCTGTACCTGATTGATTGATTTAGTTTTGTTTGTTTCATACCTGAAACTCTGGTAAATGTTCAATGTCAGTTACACATAAAGACAGTCATTGCCTTTGATTTGACCCGTGAGAATATAAACATTAAGTGGTCAGTTCCTTAGTTCCAAACGCTCAATTCATTGTTAGCACTTTTTCTTATAGTAAAGTATATTATCCGTCTGAAGAAAAGGAAGAATGCTGTGTGCTGCTGTCAGTTATTATAAGCCCCGCCTCATATGTACAATCCTTGCTATGCATCTCTGATATTTATTAGTTAGTTCTTATAATACACTTGTACAGTACACATTAAAAGAAACTGTTGTTTGAGGGTCTGGTTCTATTTAGAACACTATACATATGTTAACGTGCGTGGGTATAAAGTTTATTTTAAGTAGGGTCATAATAGACTTTCAGAATAAAAATATTTTCACGTCAATTTTAACGGATTACTATAGTTTAATAATTCAGGTAAAAGATTTTTCCATTTTAATACTAAAATGACAATATCAAGTTAAAAGCTGTGAGAATGTTTTAGTGTTTGAAGGTATACACTGTGATATTTTTGTTACACCTTCTCAAACTCAAATTCAATGTTCTAGATTTATTCGACTTTTACAATATCATAATTTTAACATCTTAAATACTAGCGATTATGAGTTGTTGTTCAAGCAGTATTTATTGTATTAAAAAACGATTTCAAATATGAGTTTTTTTTCAAATCTTAAGGCAACAAAAATATTGCGATTTTCTTAGTTTTCTTTGGTTTTTGTTGTTATTTTAAATAAAAGATAAATATTTCGATTCTTTTAATTAAGTGTTTGAGAAAAGCAATTTATGGCATCATTTTTCTTATGCATACAAAGTTTTAAAAAGAAGGAGTTATTGTTTTCAAATGCTTTTAAATATGAAAGTTGTGTTTTTCTTGGCCAAACTTTGCGACAATAGAAGTATTGCGATTTTCTTTGTTTTCTTTTATTGTTTTTTTTTTGGTATTTTAAAATAAAATTTTGACCAAAGAAGTTAAAGAAGATTTCGATATTGTAATTAAGTGTTGGAGAAAACCAATTTATGGCATCGTTTATCTTACGTATACAAAGTTTTAAAAAGAAAATTATGTCTGAGTGAAATTATATCATTTTGTTCTAATGTACATATATTTTTCATGCACAGTTTTGATTAACAACAATGGAAAAAGCAGAATTTGGCAAATATTTTACAAACATATTTCAAGATGGGTTCATCATGCTATCAATTGGCATTGGGCATGACCTTGGATTGTTCAAGGTCATGTGTGAAGCTAAGGAACCTATCAGCAGTGAAGAAGTGGCCAAGAAGTTAGATCTTAAAGAGAGGTAATAAAAACAATTTTTATCTCACCTGCGCAAAGATGCTCAGATGTGAGATTTTGTGAAAGCAGTATGTCCGTCGTCCGTTGTACATCGTTATCCACATTTTTCAACAACATTTTCTCCTAAACCACTTAATGAATTTTGACAAAACTTTACAGGAATTTTCTTCGGTGATCCGCTACAAAAATATACCCAAAAGTCAAGTCAAAAGATTTATTCAGTAAATATGCAATGTGAAACATCGCAGGTTACAGGAGCTTACAAAGACTTAAAAATCTTCTTTTTTGGAGGCGCAATGCCTTGTGATGAGATATTTTACATAAAGCATCGTATAGTTGGGCCCTTATAGTTTTCTTATCATCACCCTAGAGAAAAAATTGACCCAACCAGGGGTCATGGATCTTCAATAAAAACTTGCTGTTCTCTTAACAAGAAATGTCCTGACCTTAACTATGTGATATGATACATTGTCTTGTGGATTGCTATCTAGTTAAATTCCCTTAGCAACCAATGACTAGATTTTCAAAAGTTTGATATCTGTAGAACTGTCATAAATGATCATTCATCTTTGAACACTTTCCGACGTAAGACCTCGATTTATATCTGACCTTGATCATACGTTTTGTGTTAACTGACATTACGATATCCAATTTTTTAAAAACGTTTATATACAAACAAATGCAATCCTTTATACAAAAGAAAAAAGAAATTTGAGTTATCTATACACCGTATACAATTTCAAGTTGTAAGTATATATTGGTGTGTCCGCCATCAGTTTATGTAGAGCTTTTCGTTCAATGATGGCTGAAAGAAAAAGTTTACAAATCAAATATAAACTAAATTGGCAAAGCGATGGAAGATTTGTGTTCAAGACATGAAGAAGATACAACACAACAATACAGAATTCCGTCTCTAAAATAGCTAAATTTAATGTATGCATATATTTTTGTCAGCAATGTAATGTTTGATGAGTTAGTCAATGAATATCACTAAAACTTCTTCCATTTTTTAGGTTTCACGAGGGGAAAGGGTTTTCAACAATGGTTGGGAGCTGTATCATAAAACAGGGCAGGATTCTAACCCTTTCACAGTCCCCAGCAATAAAAGACATCATTTGACAAAAAATGGGGGTTTTCGCCGGCTTTATTTGCTATGGGGATGAGGTCGAAGGCGGTAAAAGAGGCCTTTAAAAAGGACGGTCCTTATGGTAAAAGCATTCATTTTTCAAAGCAAATAGGCAGCAGGAACACTCGTGTTTCTATTATTTTTGATAATTTTATCTGATTATTTTTGTATTTCATTCACAAAATGGCATTTTTTATAGCTTTACAGCTTTTCAGGAATGCCAGATGTGTAAATATGTCAATCGCAACCACTCGGTCATTTCCGTCAATCTTCAGATATGGACCTCGGAATTGCAACTTAATGGTCACAGATTAGCTGTGAAAAAGCACGGGTGATGAAACAGTACTCAAGAAAGGAATACTGAAACCATCCATGTCGAAAAAGCCAAATAGAAAGAACTAAAGTACCACAAACACAACAATAGTGCTGAACGATCTATATTCAAGCTCTATTCAGCTTATTTAAATCAAATCCGATTGGGCCGAAATACAATATCCGTTCTATACTATTGTATATCTAAAGTCTGACGGAAAGGGCCGAGAAGTTGGGCTTGAAGGTTAATAATATTTCATACTTCTCATGGTGTAACTTCCCTTCACTCATAACCTTTAATTGATACTTCGTTACTGAAACTACCACATTTTAATGGCCATTATAAAACAGCAAGTGGTCTCTATTGTAGTTACATTATGCCTTTGCCTCTCTAATACCAGACATTCTCACATAACAACATGAGTTAAAGTATACACAAAATGAAGTAATCTTACTATCATTCTAAATTAATATAACAGTGTCATAAATGGAAACGTGGTTGCTCGAACCAACGATTCCAGAGTTAGAAAACACTTTTATTTTAAATACTTTCTATGTGTTTCAATTAGATATTTTAGGGAAACTTATTTATATTTTTTCAAACGAGACATGTCGGTCGCTTGAATGTACGATCCCTTGTCTTTTGAGACAGACAAGTGTACCGCAAATCCACTGCAACCTCCTTTTAAATTTAATATTTAAAACAAGCTAATTTAAATAGATTAGGAACGGAAATGAAACCCCACTTTTTGTAATTGCATTGCTTAACATATTTCCATGAAACTTACTTATAAATATTATAACCTTTGATTTGGCAAACTTTCACTTAGTTTGTGTTTTCTTGACAAGTTTTGTTTCTAAACAGAATACATGTTAAAAGAGTTTTCGCTTACATGTTCAAGACAATTTATTTATAATGATTCAGATTTTCTTTATAAACGGAATGTCTTTTCATGGATTAATCATTATGAATATATTCTCGTTTTCTACCTCATCAATGTTTGTTAATTTAATATTGTTAATTCTATATCAAAATAAGGATTTTATTAAATCCTAAGGCATATATAGTATTGTAATTAAAATAATAAAATAACATAAGTATGGATGTTCAAAGTGATAAATACAAATCATCAACATAGCAAAAGTCCAAAAATTTCAAAGAACGCACTACTTATCAATGCAAATTGTTATATAATTATATAATGTACAATGCATTCTTCGACTCGCAGTTTCTTTTTTTAAATATGATTGTGGTTCTATTTCAGGTATAAGTTACCACGATGAACATGCTTCCGAGTTTTTGCATTGGTTAAATAGTTATAGGGCACTGATGTGCGATGAGACAGTAGACAAGAAAATTATACCTTTGCTAGACCAGCAGGGAGTGGTTTCGAGACTGAGTACGTATTGTTAGCAGTCTTGACTGAATAAAAGTTAAAACTTTAAGAGTAAAAAACAAGATATTTTGTGAAACATGGATGTTCTCCTGATAGAACACAATAAGTCATGACACAAAGTCAATACGGTCCATCAAATAGTCACGAGGAGAGCGGTGGCACAGTGGTTATGATGTCTGCCTCTCAACCCAGAGATCATGGGTTTGAGCCCTATTCGGGTCACGACCATGTTTCTTCATATGACACCAGTATACTGGTTGGTTCCAGGAAGCGGACTCGAAAGTGATTAATATAAGTTGAAAGAACTTGTTTCGCAATCGAGCTAAAATAAATATGTTTAAACCAACCATATAGTCATGACACACCTCCTCACAAAATATAAGGACAGTAGACCTAAGCGTTCTAATTTTGTTGGTCATACGAGTTCTTTAATGTGACCGATTGGTAACCTTGACTTTTGACCGACTGATTCCAAAATCAACATGGGTTATCTGCCTCCACAACAAACCTGACATATGCGTTTTGTGTTCAAGGCAACAATGACCGTGACACATAGCTAAACTAACTTAAGTCAATAGCACCCATCTACTAGTTATGACCAACCTTTGAACAAACCTAAAAAATTAAGGCCTACTCTTTCTTCAGTTGTTCGTGTTCAAGACGATATAGTGATCTTTGCCTTTGACTTACCGGCATCAAAATATCTAACATACTAGTCATGACCAATCATAGGACTGTAGATCGAAGCATTCTTTATCTATTGTTAAGAAATTTTTTTTGTGTCCAATCAATGTCATTGTGACCTTTACCTTTGACCGACTGAAAACAAAAGGCTGTTTTTAACAAACTTCATGATATCAACCCTTGTGATAAATACCATCTCTGTCTCCCCTTTACCGTCGTGATCAAGTTATATGCATAATTGGACATTCAAGAGTAATACATTCTTAGCTTTTTAACGTTTTGATAAGAAACGATGCTCCATTTTGTATAGCTTGCAATGAATCTTTTTCTGTCAAATATTTCCATATTTGAATGCCATGTTCTTGCACATGTTCGAGATAGATTTAATTGAGTCAATTCACTTAGAGTTTTTTTTTAACCCTGATTGATAACTTAAAGGACCTAAACTTGTATTTTAAGATTTATCTAACTCACTTGTAAAAAACTCATTTTAGGCCTTACTTATTACACTTTTCTGCGCGTATGACCAGTAATGTGTCAGTGTCGCCGTTAAAGCCAAACAAACAAAAGATAGCGCATAAAAAGAAATTGACTCATAATCTAATTGAATATCGACTTACTTTTGTGAGATGTTAACCATTAACCATTATTTGAGTAAAAAGCGTTGCAACACTTTTCTTTTAAGGGCATTTTGCGCAATAAAAATGATTATTCTGGAGAAAATGGTGGCGAAAGAATGTTCTGAAAAAGTGCACACAAGTTTTTGTTCCAGGCTTAAATCCCGGAAAAAATATTTCCAGTCCAGCCCAGTCTTTTAAAAAAAAACATCAAATGTTGGGACTGTAGGCCTAGAGCTTTCCCTTCTCTTTGGTCAGGCATACTTTATGTGGTAAAGGCAACGTTGACCTTGGCCTTTTAGCGACTGATCACACAATCATTTACTCATGACCATCCTCTTTACCTAATCTTATGTTTGTTGTTCTAACCTTAATCCTTGCTAGTATTCTTTTTTAAGTCTTTGATCGGAAAAGAATTTTACTATGTCACTTTTAACCTAGAATTATTCCTCTCAAGAATTTTACATGGACAGACTTGTCTTTGGGCACATTAAACATTCAAATTGTTATATAGCAGTTATTTCAGTATCTGAAAATTTGATCATTGTTGTTTTTTTAAGATAACATATACATGTACTAGTATTTAAAATATTTTAGAATCTGGCATCAAAGTTCTCGACTTAGGATGTGGAGCTGGTAACCATGTCACTGCAATGGCGCAAAGATTCCCAAAGTCCACGTTCATTGGTTTAGATTACTCGGAAGCTGGTATAAAGCATGGTAACAAACACAAACAGGAAAAGGGGTTAACTAATGTCACATTCACTCAAGGGGATGCGCACAATTTACCGGATGAATGGGCAGAAAGTTTCGATTATGTGTTTGTGTATGACGTCCTACATGATTTACCAAACCCCCACAAAGCTCTAGGACAAATCTACAAAGTATTGAAGAAAGATGGCTTTTTCAGCCTCATAGAACTGGGTTTCCATAGCAACCCAGTCGACAATGCAGATGATAAAGGTGCTGCACTGTATTATGCAGCTAGCACTTTCATATGTCTACAATCCAGTATGTCAGGAGAACCTCATATAGGATATGGTGCCTGCTGGGGAAGAGAAAGTATTGAAAAAGCATTGCTTGATGCTAACTTCAAAATCAATGGAAAATCATCATTGATTGAGATTGACGAGGAAGCCTTTTTTCTCTGTACGAAGTAGTTAACAATGGAAAGCCAGCAAATGACATATTTACTGAAACATTGTTCAGTAACTTTTCAGATATGTTCTAAAATGATTTTATACTCTTCTTTTAATAGCTAGAATATATTTTTATTTATATCTGTTTGCATTTATGTATCAAGAAAAATATACTTCCTGTCGTATCAAAATTATCAAAACTTTACTGAAAGAGCTTAACAGTACACTGTATTCGAAAATCGTTGTTTTCAAAATATCAATAATATATTCAGTATATATATAAGACTGTTTGAAACAAGATTTATCATTAAGTTAGATTCACAAAATAAAGCAGATTTTAAAGATGACCCATGCATTTACAATGCATATAATGGTTTCGAACGGTAACTCAAATTAGTTATTTAGATTTTAAATGCTATTACATGCATGGTTATGGTTCTGCTCACGTTTGGATAAACCAATTTATACTGGATGACATATTTAACTTTGTAGTGGACACAAATGTACAAGATTACACCATAAGAAACAAAATGATTGTTATGCCCTAATGACCAGCGAAGATAAAGCAGTAATATTTTCTAGTGTTGGGCTGTCATGTTTCTCATATATGCTTCTTTTATGCTAAATACGCTTTTGGCCATAACTCAGCTAATCTCCATTCAATTTGAGACAAATTACAAAAGTGGGTAAATGTTCATTATGACTGTTAAACATCACAAAGATTTAAAATTTACATTTCTTGCCTACTTAGGGGGTCATAATTCTGCCAATATCCGATTAAAATTGCGTTAATTCATAAGTTGTTCCTCGAATAAAGTTTCATTTGGTATCACACACGGATTAATTGGAATTCGACTTGACTCATTTCCTTATTTTGATGCCAATCATATAAAGATATTTTAAAATCTAGTACGTCCATAGTGACACAAGTTAACAAGTGATATTGCAGTGCGGGGACAACTGTCAAACTTTTCTCATTTTTAAAAGCAAACACATCAGAGAATGAATATAGAGTAAAGAGTTTTCAAAGAAAACATCATTGTTTTGTACAAAATTTCATATTTGACCATAACAGTTAGCGTTGTCATAATAGTTGTTTTGTCCCAGTATGATCCAATCTGTTCATTTATAACAAAGTTATAAAAACTAATGAAAATTTCAGAAAACTAATCAAAGGCAATGTATGCCACTTTAAAGTCAATGTTTATTCAACGTACAATGTATTAGCTTTGCAAAAAGCATTTGTTTAGTCCAAGTTTGAAAAAGTTCGTGATAACGTAATATTGTTTTGTTCAACTTCAATATTTTTTTACGGTCAATGTGTTAATAAGATCAATATCATACTTAAATTACTCAGCATATTTTTTTCATTTCAAGTATGATAAAACAAAGTCGTCACAATGTCAGCAAAGTTCAATTAACTGACATTGACGGTAAAGACTTTTTAAAGATATATGTTAACCTTAAAAAAATTCACCATGTCGATTTGTCATCAATGTTGTTATGTCAAAGTATGGTAAGAAAATAGTCAAAGTCGTAAATGAATAACGAAGTTATAATAATTAAAACTAAATGAAAGAGCTTGAACATAATGGTCATAAGATTCAAGATTTCAAGATTTTATTTCAAAAGGCATAAACATTTTACAATGTCCGTCGCCATAAACAGAATGACGGTTACAAATAGTATATGAGAAAAGTATGTAACTGAATACAAATAATTTTTACATTAACATTCTTATATTGTAAAGAACACATATCTAATGTATAACAATATATATGTTTGTAAATAATAGTATTCTTTGTATACCAATATCAGTATTTGAAAACAATCAATCATTCGTTCTATCACGTAATACATTTGCAAAGTAGATATATTTTGATAATCTATTAACAGTTCCATGCTTAGAATTTTTCATTAAAGATATAAATTTATGTAAGGTAGGCCAAGAGCAATAATATTTTGGTAAATGTTCTTTCCTTAATTCCCTATAAAATGGACAAACAAGTAAAAAGTGATATTCTGTTTCAATTTCATTCATATTACATTTTAAACAAATTCTCTGATCTCTGTCAATATTCCTAAATCTACCTTTTTCTATCATAAGTCTATGTGCTGAACATCTAAATCGTGACAAAGCTTTTCTAAACTTTGGATTTATTACTAAAGAAAGGTATTTTTCAAAATCAAAACTATCTTTTATAATCTTATACGTCTCTAATTTTGATGAATTACTAATTTCCGATAACCATTGTTGATTATATTGATCATATATACGTTGAATGATGGTTTTTAAATCAATAACATTGGGATTATCAAAAATATTAGCAAATCCTAAATTTTGAAACACTTTTTTTAACATCAATCGACCATTTATTAACATATTGATTATTTCTATCTTTCATCATTAACAATTTATACATAAGAGAATCAGGCTGTTTAATTATTCTATACCAGTATTTAACAACACGTATTTTGCGTAATATTAACAATGGTACCCTTCCAAATTCACCATATACAGCAGCATTTGCTGTTTGCTGTCTTACACCCAGAAGTTGCTTCAAAAACTTTTTATGAACATGTTCTATGTCTGGTGCATTATGCAAACCCCATACTTCAGAACCATAATTGAGAATAGGCATAATCATGTAGTCAAATAATTTTAACTTTTCCGATATTTCTAGAGATACCTTATCAAAAAGTGAATTAAGTGAGTAAAGTGCCTTTAAAGCTTGTTCTGACAAAGATTTTTGTGCTTGAAACAAGCTACCGTTTGACGAAACAGATACACCTAGATAAGTAAATTTATTAACACATTTCAAAATTTGGTCATTATACATAAATACATCATTTTCTTGTCTAGTACCTTTTTTACATATCATAACAACTGATTTTTCTGGATTAACAGTGATTCCCCATTCATGACAATACATATATAGTTTATCTAGTAACAATTGTAAACCACTTTTCGTATATGAAAACAAAACTGTATCATCGGCGAACAATAACAGAAATAATTTCATATCTTCTAACGTAAACATCTCAACATTATCATCATACAAATATTCATACATATCATTGATAAAAAAGATAAACAACAAAGGAGATAATGGTTCGCCTTGTTTAACACCATTATTACAGTCAAAATAATCAGTTACAGACCCATTAACTCTAACACATGCTTTAACATTTTCATACATAGCTTTTAACATTTTGACAATTTTAGAGGAAGCTCCATAATTCAATAATTTTAACCATATACCATTCCTATATACAACATCAAATGCTTTACGAAAATCAATAAAGGCACAATATAATTTCTTTTTCTCACTATTAATAACTTTATTAATTATAGAATTTAAAACAAAAATACAATCTATGGTGCTTTTGCCGTTACGAAACCCATACTGGTACTCCGATAACAAATTGTTAGTTTCGGCCCACTTGCGCAAACGTGTATCTAACATTGAAGAAAATATTTTAGAAAAAACACTGGTAAGGGTAATACCTCTATAGTTGTTTACATCATCAGCATTACCTTTTTTGGGGATTGGAACTATCATACCTTTTGTCCATATCTCAGGATAAACACTATTCAGAAACATAAAATTAAACAATTTATAAAGAGAAGGAAGTAAAAGATCACTACATTCTATAAATATTTCACTAACCAACATATCTACACCCCCACTTTTACCTCTTTTCAAAGAAGAAATAGCTGATTTTATCTCAACAATACTAAATTCTTTATCAAGTTGTTCAATAACATTTTCATCTAAACTTTTCTGATTCAATTCATCCTCAACCTCATTATTAATGAAAGCACTATTTTCCGCAAATAATGTTTTAAAATGATTGAAAAAATGTTCTTCAGAAATATCTCCAGCTTTAGATTTGTTGTTTTTAATTTTTCGTATTTCTTGTCAAAACTTTTGAGGCTGGTGCTTGGCTAAATTTTGTAGATTTTTCCTCTGTTTCCCATTATACTCAGATCGTGCTTTTCTTTTAGCTTTTTTATATACTCGTCGTTTACTTTTTAACAATTCAAAATTTACTACAGATTTATTCTTATTAAGAGATTTATTAACAGTCCTAAATTCTCGCCTAGCGGTCTCACATTCTTTATTAAACCATGGGCTCTTATACGTTCTAACACATGTATTATTTTTATTACACGTAGTTTTACCAAAAACACTTTTAGTTTTATCATACAAAATATTAGATATTTCATTTATTCCAGCGCTAACATTAGTTTCTTTTGAAACAATACAACTAACAATGTCATTTATATTAGACAGCTCAGCAGAAATAACGTCTCGGTAATAATCAACTTTTTCATTATCCCATACAATTTTTTCACATAATGTAGAATTATTTGTAACATTACATTGTTCATAACTATTTACATTTAAATCAACTTGGATAGGACAATGTGGTGAAAAAGTATATAAATCATGTACTATAAAATTTGAAACCAGGGGAAATAAATCCTCCGAGCATATAGCATAGTCAATTAAACTATTACCGTTCGTTGACAAATAAGTAAAACTTCCGGTCCCGGCATCATCGCCAACTCTCCCGTTTATAATATATAAATTACTGCTTTGACATATTTCTAACAATCGATTTCCAGATGTATTTACAACAGGGTCCATTGAAAGTCTACAAGGGATATTAACAAATTGATAATCATCACCGTCGCTATTTTTATCAATTACAGAAATAAATTTATCATAGTGCGAACATTTTTGAATAAAATCATTCTTACCGCCACATCTAGCGTTTACATCGCCAATCACGGCAATTTTTCCTAAAAGAGAGTATTTTCTCACGCCTCTTTCTAATAATTCAAAAAAGCCTTCTTCGTGCATGGTAAAATATATAGAATTACTGGGCGGGATATATAAACAACAAAGGTAAACATCACTATCTAAATTGAAAAAAGATTTACACAGTTTAACCCATATAACACCACTATTGTCTATTTCAGCTACTGTAATACCACTTTTTAAACGACTTCTGTAAAATAAACATACACCCCCGTGACCTCTTTTTGAGTTTAAGCTTTCGGGTCGGGGAACTGAAATGCATTCATACCCATCTATTTCGTACACATTATTGATTTTTTGCCAAGTTTCACATAAGAAAACAATATCAAAATTTACAACAAAATTCAAAAAGTCTTCATCATTTGAACAGTTACCTAAACCTTCAATATTCCACGATACAATAGATAAGGCATACTTTTCTCGTCTGTCCTAGAAATTTGGTACTCCACGAGATTCCGGATCGAACAATATATTGTTTATATAGAGTTTATCGCGCACTAATACTGCTCTTTTGCCCTGCTTTCTGGCCTCGATCATTTCCGGTATAAGAGCCTTTCTTCTCTCTTTAACTTCTTGGGGATACTGCTCAGTAACATTATAATTACTGTGTTTTAAGTTTACATGTTTTAACGCGCTTTTAATAACAAGCTTTGATTCGGTGTCTTTTAACTTAACCACGATCGGACGTTCTTTGCCGTGAACGAATTTCCCAATTCTATGAGCCCTATCAATCTGTACTTTGTTATCAACCTCCGAAATTTTCAGTACATTTTTACAAAAATCTATTATTTTGGCTTCACAATTTTCATAATTTAAACCTGACGTCATATCCGGTATAGCAGACGATGTCGTTGACTGACTGGCCTCATCCGCTACGTCACTGTTTGCCCATGCTGATGTGGTTTCACTATGGCCTAGATATTGATCACCTACGACCTCCGTATGAACTACTTCTTGACCCATACCTGTTAACGGTGATTTTGACTGTAATTTGCCCTCGGGTATTCCAAAAAACATAAGATTGTCACGCATAGAGCGACATTTGAGATCAATTATTGAATCTTTCATGTATCTATTTTCTGTTATCAAATCACGATTTTCTCGTTTCAAAACTTTGATATCATTTTGTACAAGCGTTATATTGTCCTTGTTTACAGTAGTGCATGTAGAAAGCGTGTCATACTGTTCGCTTATGAATTTCTGACTATTTTCAATGTCACTCATTTTCTGCTCCATACTATTCAAACGTGAAGTAATATCATATACCGATTTTTGTATAGAATTTAACTGACTAAGTTTCTGATCAACATTGTCCAGCCTTTGTAATATACACTGCAAAATTTCATGATGCTGGTTCGATTGGCTTTGTTGAGTAGGTTGGTTTTGATTTTGTTGAAATACAGGAGACCCTGAGTTAAGATTCATATATGTTGGCGTATAAGGGTATACAGGAGGTACCGTAAAAGATTGATTACCCTGATTGCAAGCTGCTGGTAATGGTGTCGATATATTCGTAGACATAGTATGTTGTTGTGCAGATGTATTGCCCGCCATTCCGCCTTTTGTTTGCCTTTTTGTCTGAGAGTCTTTCTCGTTAGGTGTAATATCTTTCCGTTTCTTACCCATTAAAAGCAATAAATCCAATCACTTGAATAGTTAGAACAATAGTCCATAGTTTAACACCAAATAAAGTCCAATTTATCCTTTAAATCATTGCTTATTTATTATTTTTCACACAAGTTTCAAGAGAAAAAAAATTGTACCGCCATTCTCACGCATGCGCATTATAACCAATAGACATTCTAAGGTAACATTTTAATTACTCACATGTCGGTTTTGTCATGAATGCTGTTTAATCCAAGTATAAATTGAATGCGTAAATGAATTACAAAGATTTAATACATACCCGTGCCTCTTTTTGCAACTCCGTAAAATGGTATTGCACGGTCGTAATATATGTCACTGACATACATGTACATGTATTTGATTTATATGTTTTGCCATCAGTTTATTTCATGCTTTCCAGTGTTTTATTGTAATATATCAGATGATTATATTCTGATAAACCACTAGTGAAATTTATAAAATATAATTTTCACTGTAGCCGGACTATATCTGAATGCGGATGAAAAGAAAATCATATCTAAATGGAATAACAGGCAAAAATAAATGCCGTCGTACGTAAATTTTGCTTCTTTAGGAAAAGTAAGTCGAACTCACCATAAATCATGTTAAAAATGTAACAAAATTAAGGAAATTTAACAGAACTGTATTTCAAAATTGATGATGTGACGTCATGATATGATGACGTCACAAAGGAGAATGCGCGACGTTACGCGGCAAAATCAGTAAAACATACTTAAAATCACTTAAAAAGCATGAAATAAACAGAAAATTTATTTGTTTTACATATAAGATTGAAATATATTTCATTCGTGAACACCAGCTATGATATTTTCACTTCTGGCTACGCCACTCGTGAAAATATTGCATCTGGTGTTCACTCAGTGAAATTATATTTCAATCTTACATGCAAAACAAACAAATATCCTCTATGTAATTGTGTTCGAATAAGAATTAAATCTATCCATGAGACAATTACAAAGTTTTGACAATAAGTTAACCTAACCTTGACAGTCAGTTGGATGAAATTGATTGATTAAGCGAGACTTACCTGTAAGTTGAAGGTTGATCATAATTTCATCCAGCACAAATCTCCCTTAGGGCTCACACGCCCACCCACCCTTCCCGTTAGATTTGTTTCCTGCTTTGATTTCTTGCACGCAAGACATTGTTCTAAAGTTTGACCAAGCTTGGTGGTTGATGCTGCGTCGGTAGTCTGTGTGAGCCGTAAGGGAGATTTGTACAGGATGAAATTATGATCAACCTTCAACTTACAGGTAAGTCTCGCTTAATTAATCAAGTCATTTATACTAGCTGTACTACGGCAAGTACAATGAAAACTGCGCTAAGCTTTAAAATAAGGGTCTACTTAGTCAGCTTCACAGATATATGATGACTGTTATATACACGGGGTCTCTGTGTTGTCTAATAGTGACATATAACATTTCAAAGCTGCATTCGTCCAGGTCAGCCCAGGATCTTTTTTCAAAGCTTATGTTGCTACTGTGAAAATATCTAAATCAACAAGATACCAAAATGACAGATATAGAAATTGCTGATATTGTTGGTATATCATCGGGATCCGTTTATAAGATTTTGACTCAAGAGTTAAAACTAAAAAAAGCTTTGTGCTCGATTGGTTCTGCATCATAACAAAAAGCCACCTATGTAAAAAATGCCAAATACTTTTATAAGTACAAAACACTTGACAATCGGAGAAGTTTCTAACTGCTTACACGTAATGAAAATTGGGTGTATTATTTTGAGACCCAGAAACATGTCAAGAATAAGCAATGGTAATGCAAAGACCAAAATAGACCAGTCATTGCCAAACGAATAAATTGCGCGGGAAAAGTTTTGTATACCATATTTCTCGATTCTGAAGGAGCTATTGTTCATATATCAGTTCCCGACTTAGAGGCCTTTGCTTAATTCAAAACAATGTAGCTGCTCACAAGTACGCGCTTGTTCAGGAGTTCCTAGAAAGGAAACAGTGGTACTATCTCCCTTAGCTTATTCATCGGACCTGAGTCCCTATGGTCTTTTTCTTGTTTCCCTTATTGAAAAAAAGTCATAGGCTTTTCAAGTGTCTACAGGGTGTGCCAAAAGAAGCGTACTTTTCTGCCTTCACAGAGTGCATTTCAAGGCAAGAAAAATGTATATTTGTTAAGGGTGAATACTTCGAACGGTTAAAGTAAACGGTATATGACTGCGCCTCATAACGCGGTTTAAAGAATCACAGTGACAAATTTAAATGAACGCCCCTTGTAAACCCGTTACTCTTATTTTATCAATTTATCAAACAAAAACAATATAATTTGTACTTAATGTTTTTGTTATTGTTGCATTAAAAG
Organism: Ruditapes philippinarum; assembly: GCF_026571515.1. Lineage (NCBI taxonomy): Eukaryota > Metazoa > Mollusca > Bivalvia > Venerida > Veneridae > Ruditapes > Ruditapes philippinarum. Next base: position 107,023 of record NW_026867368.1, on the reverse strand, counting down.
TAGTGTACTTTTACATAAAGTCTATCTCTATTTATCACAATTGATTATGTTTGTAAATCAAGGCCGGTTTGCATTAAATTAAAGAATAAAACGTGAAAAATGTTATTATTTTATAATACTGCCAATATTGCATATGATTACAAAATTTATAAAATAAAGAAACAAACGGAAAGTTGTAGCAAACTTGATTGCGCGACTCTGGAGTAAATTCAGTTTATCGAAAAATGAATCTTATAGATATCGGATGGTAATTTTTAGGAACAAAGCTACTGTATATCTATCTACTGTATATTTATCATTAACATGAGATTTCACTCCCGAAAAAAGAAAAAGAAAAACGAAATGGTACTTAACCATTCAGTCAACATACATTTAACCAGAATACAAATGATTTATGTGTGCAAATAGCTCCAGAGAAAATTATTTTATTCTTTATCATATAAAAATATTGATTCCTTACACCAATATTACTTATTCAAATCGTTTAAGATATACTCCACATGCTTTTCTAATCAGTAGTTTTTGGCTGTCACATCGTATACGGCCTTTAACATTGTGTAAGGAAACTTACCAAATTTGTTCAAAACCATATCAATTTAACATTGACGCAATACATGTTCAGAGTCGGTTTTAGTCTTGAACGAGTTTTGTTTTAAGTAAATATAGTAAATATTTTATGTTATATTTTTCTGGTTCTTCGGGATCATTGATTCTAGCACTCTTAACTGTTGGAAATTTAGTACTCCACAAGCTGATGCTAGGGGAAGTGAGGGTTGATGCACTTTTTATAGTCCCTTATGTACAGACTCAATCAAACTGAGTCTGCAATTTTCATGTACTTTTGCTGATTTTAATGCTTCCGAGGGATCACTTTTTCCAGATACTTATAAATCACAACAGTAGGTGTCAAGTGCCTTGTGGCAGCCTTAACAATTAGCCCCGTACTTCACTTCAGTGTTGTTATAGTTTTCTGATCCTTCGGGATCATTGATTCCGGCACTTTTAAGTGTTGAAAATTGAGTTCCGCTCAAGCCGTTGCTAAAGGCCGAGAGGGATGTTGTACTTTTTTTCCACTATACTCACTCAGGCCGAGTCTGCAATTTTCTGATACTCCTTAAGGCCATGAAAATATTTTTTCTATAGTTTTATATTTTCAACAGGAAAATACATTGATTTTCAAATATATTTATTTTTATTACATATGTTTATTTATTTACCTATTTTTATTTGATCGTCGTATAAGTCAGATACAATTACTGTATTTTTTTCAAGTGTCTTCTTACACAAACAATTTAAACTCGACTCCACCACGGACAATTTGTTGTTTATCCTTGCAAAGCGCCTGTAAGAAGAAACTTCTAAAGAAAGATTCGTTCTGTATCAATTACATAATTTTACGGTTGCCAAATATACATTTACCGTTTGTTTTTTACATGTTTACATTTAAACCAGGTAGAATGTAGGACATGCTTTAACCTAGAATGTTGTTTATGCATAACTACGCTCGATGAAATATACAATACTATCCATAAATACCTTGACAAGGCTTAGAAAATTCATTTTGGTTGATATGTGCAAATAAATTCATAAATATTTATTGTAACTTAAAAGTATAAATAATATAAATAACTGTAATCAAAATAGATAATAAAGTAATTTTAGGAAAAGCGAAGAAAAAAATAACGTCAATTTATGCGCATTTACAATTTTACAGAAACTTGAAAATCGTTTGAGCATCTTTCGCATGTACTAACTATGCCTCTGTCAAACAGTAATATTTAGTCAAAGTATAATGAATAAACATTTTCAAATCTGGAGGATTGCTGGGGTTTATACCACAAGTTTTTACAGACGTTGAGGTCGACATTACAAAAAACACTTTACGCTATCCTGCACACAAGAACAATGATACTTGGACAAATATTAATTTTAAAACAATTTTGAATTTGGTGCATGAAAAATAGAATAACAAACCAAAAACAATCAAATATTCATGTCCAGGTTAGAAATATATTAAGATGTACATAACTATTTACCATACATGTATAAACGTGCATAACCTTTTAATCCCATTTTTGATATCCTTCAAAATTTGTTAATATGAATAAGTTTATATTATTTTTGAAACCTTTTTCATTCATTTAAGCTAAGAAACAGTCAGTTTACTAGGTATATAAAACAGGGTTACGCATATTATACACAAATCAATTTTCTAAGTTACGGACGGCACTGTATTTTAACAGGGTGTTTGGTTACATTACAATCAAAATGCATAACGGCCTTGCTGATAATAACAGTTTGAGGGAAATGCGCTTCAATTTGTATAGGATATCTCGTACATTCAGGTAAAATATTTCCTTATTTTGTATACTTTAACAATAACCTGATGCTTTGGTGATTGCTTGAAATATCCGCAAATACAGTTAAGTAGAAAGCTGTTGTACAGGATCTGTTTCGTTGTCTTCAATGTCGTTTTCATTGAAAAAACCCTGACACTTGAATTTGTTGTTGATATTACATGTATAATGCAATGTGTCCAACCATCTGTTGCAGCTCATTTTATAATGACTTGCCGGTTTTCTCGAAAGAAAAACGACATTGGATTATTTGGAACAGAACTGTGCGAAACTGAACTACTGATAGTACTAGTATATGTACATTATGTGCACATTGATTCTTTTAGCAGTAGGCCGTCTGTCATGGATTGAGTTTCTGTAAATTACACAATGATGGGTGGAATTATCCCCTTTTCTCACAAGTGCTCCGTGAAAATATATTAGATCACGGTGCTTTGTGGGTGAAACATTCATTTTTTATTATAAAACAAAACTTATGGCCCTTGATGGCATGAGTGGATAAACAATAGCAAATAATCTATGATACAATTTATGTTACAATGAGGCATTAAGGCAGTAACACCGAAATTCCACATAAGCTTGTTATAAGTGCTTGATTACAATATCTGTCATATGAATCAGAAATAATTTACATTTTAATGATAATGACATTAACTCTGGAAGCTCAAAAGCTATCCAAAGCGAGGCATAAAAAAAAACAAAAAAAAAAACAACACCTGAACTTACAATATCTCATTTTAACAGTAGAAATCAACTGGAACCCGTTTTTATAAATTCCATTTTCAGTCACCATGATATTGACATTGAAACCGGTGGGAACCTAAAAGCAATCCCAATCTCCACATAAGCTTGTGTTCAAATTTCACATCCATTTTGTCAAAATTGATATAAATGCATGATTAAGTGGCCTTCTTTGCGCATATTGTGCAATTTTGACTGAGTTGTTCTGTAAAGATGTACCTTGTTACATCTTAGATAATGTAAGCAGACCTAAATATCATTACCTTGTTACATCTTCTTAGATAATGTAAGCAGACCTAAATATCATTTAGATAACCAGTTTCAGACACATGCAAAATATCTTCTGTTATTTTGAAATAATTCTTTCCCCAGATAATTTCAACTAAAAAAAACCATCGTAAAATCAAGTTTCAAATTGTGTTGTGTTATATCTGTAAATCTTCGGTCTACTGAAGACAATAAAAAGAGCTGCACCTTTCTTTATTGAAATTGCGTCAGGGTTAAATTGTATACCCACAAAAGCACGTTGCGTTGAATGGCGTTCAGGTACTAGTTACCTGCACCCTAGTTACCGCACTGTCTGTCGGGGATAAACTGCTAGTTAATTGGCTACATTTTTCTGAGGTATAAGTTTTAAGACGACAAGGAAAGGGATAATGATACAAAATCATATCCAGATGCTCTTACATTTCTGGTGTTTTGTATTGTGACGACAGGGATTTTTGTTGTGTTTTTGCCTATAATACAAATGAGAAAAGACATCAAAACACTTGGCAATCTGTAGTCAAGTGTTTTGATACTCAATCTTTCCTATCGCATAATATTGTTGTTTTTTGCTTGTTAAGCTTTAGAATAGCATGCTATTTTAAGCCATATCCCTTATCATTTTCAAAAGTAAAATACCGAAAGAAAAAGTGGTTGTATAATGAAGTAAATGTAGATTTTGTAAATGATCTAAATTATCTTGGTATTATATCTTTAACTATTGAAGCCGCATGCCTCCAGAATCATGCTAATTTTCATGAAAATTTTGAAAATGTACTAAAAAAAAACATTGAAGTAAACAAAACAGTAATGTCTTGTAAATTACTAAAATAGGTCAAAATATGCAAAAATAGCCCTGACTGCGTTAGTCAAGTAGTAGAAATATTGTGGTAAATACTGAAAAATCAGTCATTTATAACACATAACATATAAATAACTTGAATCTTGATTTAAAAAAAAAAATCGTAAAATCTTAGTGCATTTTTCTCAAGTTTTATTTTCTTGAAATATTTTTGGCTAATCTGGAGGTATGCAACTTTAAAGCACGTTTACGTTGAATCAAGAACAGTTATTGGCAAAGCTGTGTATAAAGCCTTGAATATTTTATTTAAATTATTTATAAATCGTAAAAATTAGTAAACCATTTAACTCTTTTGTAAGATCAATTCTTTATTACGTAACTTATATAGGTATTGTGTTACAGTAAGTCAATTGAAATACAAAGAAGCCATATACGTTTTTGTAAAATGATATTAAAATAGTGTTAAAATAAATGCATGCAGTTAAAGAAGTATTAAATACTGGTTATTGCTACTACAGATATTGTAAAAGTTTCTATAATGATTGTTATAATGGTGAAAAGTGGTTTACAAATGTTCAAGATATATATTGTTCAAGTATGAATGTCATTATTGCTGTTAAATTATTGTAATTCCGAATTAATACAAACGTATTATCTAGCATACAAATAAAAACATCTTCTATAATATGTAAATAGATACATTGTTATTGTACTGATTTTAGGACATGCATATTGAAGTCAAATAACTTAACTAGCTGTTTGCAGTTGTTTACATATTTATACTTATGGAACGCCATTGCTGTCGTACATTGTTTCAGTTTTATTTTTATGTTCCCTTAGGAATAGGGGGAGGAGAGGATAGGGCCAAAATGTGTAAATCGACCAATTAATTCCAGTAGTTAATTGTGATTAAATAATAAAATGAAGTCTGAGGTAATTCATAGTATTTGTCATAAGTTCAACTGATCAATCTATACTTTTTGTCAGAATCAAAATTATACACAATCTAAATGTAAAACATATTCGTTACTCAGGGGTCATGACCTTTCTTTTGGTCAATGTAGACGAAAGTTTTAAGAGCCCATCTTTGTATTTACTGTTAAATTATTTGTCAAAAGGGCTGACGGCTTGAATGACAATATGGACTGCAGTCTAATATACAGCTTTTCAAGGACTAAAGATATGAATATCTATGCATGTTGTCTCGCATCAGCGCATATTAAGGCGGTCGCTGGAAAGCAATATGTACAGAGTCGTATATATGGATTTTTAATGATAATAATAATAATAATAATAATAATAATAATAATAATAATAATAAAAATGATGATGATGATGATGATGATGATGATGATGATGATGATAATAATAATAATAATAATAATAATAAGGTACTTCCTGAGAAGGTCTCCCAGACACCATCTCTCGCTTAAGGATGTCGGTGATAACATGTTTTGTTTGGTTTGACGGTTTTTCATTATATCACCATAAAACTATTTACAAACGATTTAAGATAAAAATGGCGTTCCATATGTCTACGTTTAATAACGGAATGCAGTAACAGTTTTCGTTTTTAACACTATTATGACAGACAATATTGTGTTAAAACTGTGTGCGTGTAGAGTAGTGTATGTAGTTTTTGCAAGTATGTACTGTGTGATATTTTCTTACACATTATGTAACTCAATGTTTTAGTTTTAAAATCAAACTTCAGACGACATTTGCAATCATTTTTTCCTTTTATCTTCGATAGTAGCGCTTAGGAATTGTTGTTCAAAGACAAATTATTATATTCAGACGCTTTAAATAACGTAACAAGTGTTACAGTCTAAAGCAAAATAAAAGGCTAACTTTTTCTTATGTATGTTCTTAAAAAAATATTACGTCGAAGTAAATTTATATGCATGCTTGACTTACCTTCATAATTATATCTTTCATGCACAGTTTTGATCAACAACAATGGACAAAGCAGAATTTGGCAAATATTTTACAAACATATTCCAAGATGGATTCATCATGTTATCAATTGGCCTTGGGCATGACCTTGGATTGTTCAAGGTCATGTGTGAAGCTAAGGAACCTATCAGCAGTAAAGAAGTGGCCAAGAAATTAGACTTTAAAGAGAGGTAATGAAAACAATTTCTAGATTAGAGTCTCTACCTACACACAAAGTGCTTAGAGATGAGTTTTTATGATAACAGTGTGTCCGTCGTTTATCGTTATCAACTATCTCTTCTCTCTTATTTTCCACTCATCAATTTTGACCAAACTTCACAGAAAATTCCTTCAGTTGGTCCTGTTCAAAATTATATAAATAGTTCAAGTCTGATGCATAGGTATGTCACAGGAACTTACATATCGTTTTTAAAAAATCTTCGGAAGGCCTTGTAATTAGACATTTAATAAGAAACATCGTGTGGTAGGTCTTTAACGTGTTTAGAATTAAAACAATCGACTCGAAATTGTCATGGGATTACCTTATATGATTACTATAAAAACCTGGAAAAATACGCTACTCCGTTCATGCAAGGCTAGAGCTTAAAAATTTGGCATGAACATTGTCTAGTGTATTGCTACCAAGTTTGTTTAAATCATAGCCCTTGTGTCAAAATTGAATAAACAGCCATTGACTTGCCTTCTTTCCTAGTGATTTCTATTTAAACCACGACTAATGGCTTTCAAAGCAACCAATAACTTTACTTTGCAAATATAGACTTCCAAAACAACAAATGGTTTTATTTACATCCATTTATTTTTCTTAGCAACCAGTGAACAACTATTGTCTTTCCATAGCAATCAGTAACGTTTTGGTGACAGATTTCAACATTGATATCAGTTGAACTAAATTTGAAGTTATAACTACTTTTCATTCAACATTAATTTTCCTTATCATCTAGAGTCATTTTAGTCAGTTAAGCGATACAATAGAAGGGGCATCAAAGTGCCCTCCTTTTATTGGCCTTATAGTGAACGTTTTTCTTATCTTTCTCTGAAAAGAGTCAATGTATATTCGTAGTTAAACTCTCTCTGATAAACGAATCATGTCGATTTTAGTACAAAGATAAAATGGTTGTCTTTTTTTTTTGGTAAGAAAATCGAGAGTAGATCTTGGTCTACATAAAGTAGGAATGTGATGTCTGAAAAACTTTCATAAATGTTTTTTTTCAACCGGACATTATCTGACGTAAGAACTGGTCTTATATCTGACATAGGTCTTATTGGCATGAAGAACACTTTTATACATTGCAAAATTAACCCTGAAGAGTTATCTAAACAGCTTTTATAATATCAAATCGCAAGTATACATACGAGTTTGTCAACCAACAGTTTCATGTTAAACATTTCGTTCATCATTCTTTTATGTGGGGAAGCTATCCAGCTAGCTAACGGAACGTCGTTGGTTCTACTCAGGTGCCCGTTCTTGCTTGACATAATGCACGAAAGGGTACCTGAGGTCTTCCTCCACCAGTAAAGCTGGAATGTCGCCATACGACCTTTTCTGTGTCGGTGTGACGTCAAACCCAATAAATCAAACAAACATTCATGGCTTTAAGAAAACATGTTATCACACACCCGCGCCGATTTTGCGACTCCGTAAATATGGTATTGCACGGCCGTGCATATATTTTGACGTGACGTCATTAGCGATATACAAACATAGTGTAAAGACGCGCTAAATGTTAGCGTTATACTATAGGCGCGTCAATGAAAAATGACTCTTATTTCACTTTAAACGGTCTTTATTTTGGGTATGTAATAAATAGAATATTAAATTCGTGTAAGTTCATTACTGAATTTATTGCACTCTTTGAATAAAATAATATAATGCTCGCCAGAGGCTCGCATAATATGATGTTATTTAACTCGTGCAATATATTCAGTATTGAACTTACATTATAAACTCAATAATATAAAAAGCACCCCTATGAAAGTTTTTGAACATGACATAAATATGGTGTTTTATCCGTTGTGTACTGTTTTGCTCGCCAACTATATAAACTGAAACTTCTTCACATTTGTATCATTATTGTTATTATCATTATACTAGTAATGTTTGATGTGTGTAAGTCAATGAATATCACTAAAACTTCTTCACATTATTACAGGTACACGAGGGAATGGTTGTCAACAATGGTTGCTGCTAGTATCATAAAGCAGGACAGAGATTCTAACCTGTACAAAGTTCCCGAGCAATATAAAGAAATTATCATGACAAACATGGGGTTTGCGCCGGCTTTATTTTCTGTGGGGATGAGGGCGAAGGCGGTAAAAGAGACATTTAAAAAAGACGGCCCTTATGGTGAAAAATTTTCTTATATCTCTTTGAAAAGACTCAATTTTCTTATAAAGTAGGCAGCAAAAATCCTTGTGTTTCCATTACACTAATTACATTGCTTGCGTTCGAATGAAACATTTTGACAAAACTTGCCAATAAAATACCGATATTTAAAACGAGGAAATAATGTCGCTGTAACCAGGACTCTTTATATTTCGGGTTTTTTGAACAAGCCAAATTATTTTGTAACGTAAAAGAAAACACTATTGTTTTTGTTATTACATTGCTTTTTTTAAGTTAAATGAGATATTCTAATGAACTTGCTGATATATCTATATCTAAATCCTTTGCTTTGGCAAAGTTTCACTTAGTGAGCTTATTTGTTGGTAAGCGTCGCTTCATAAATCAAAATAGACTAAATGTAAAACGTGTTTTTCGCGTTTATGTCCAAGATTGATCTATTCTAGGTATAAATTTCAATGGCGAAGAAGGAGCCGATTTCTTCCAATGGTTTGACGGTTACAGGACATTGATATGCGATGAGACAGTAGACAAGAAAATTTTGCCTTTGCTTGACCAGCAGGGAGCGGTTTCGAAACTGAGTAAGTATTGTAATCTTATTCAATGAAGATTCCTTTATGTTAAATTTACCCTTTGTGTATTGAAAAAAAGTTTCGTGAAGTTTGTACGATATACTTTAGAGTGAAACGTTTTAAACCAAACTTATATGTACTTGTCTATGTACTTGTCACGGTGACCTTCACCTCTGACCGGCTGATTCCAAAATCAACATGGGGGGTCTAGTTGTTTTCAGCAACCTCCGTACCAAACCTCATTTCTGTATGCCTAAACATTCTCTATTTATTCGTCGGACAGGCGTTGTTTTATGTTCCATGTTAAACTTCCATAACGGACTCGCCCAAAAAATAATAAGGCGTTATTTACTTATCATGACAGACCTCCACACAAAACTCAACGTTCTCCAGTTGTTGGTCAGACAGATGTTTTGATTTTTAATGTGCACAAGTATTTGAAATATTTCAGAATCTGGCATCAAAGTTCTCGACTTAGGATGCGGAACTGGTAACTATGTCACTGCATTTGCGCAAAGATTTCCAAAATCTACTTTCATTGGTTTAGATTATTCGGAAGTAAGTCTAAAGCGTTGTAACGAAAGTAAACAGGAAAAAGCCTTAACAAATGTAACATTCACCAAGTGTGATGCGCACAATTTACCGGATGAATGGGCAGAAAGTTTCGATTATGTGTTTGTGTATGATGTCCTACATGATTTACCAAACCCCCACAAAGCTCTAGGACAAATCTACAAAGTTCTGAAGAAAGATGGCTTCTTCAGTCTCATAGAGATAGGCTTTCATAGCAACCCAGTCGACAATGCAGATGATAAAGGTGCTGCACTGTATTATGGAGTAAGCACTTTCATATGTCTACAATCCAGTATGTCAGAGGAACCCCATATAGGATATGGTGCTTGCTGGGGTAAAGAAAATATTGAAAAGGCATTGCTAGATGCAAACTTCAAAATCAATGCGAAATCATCACTGATTGATATTGATAAGGAAGCCTTTTTCTTTTGTACGAAGTAGTTAACAGTAAAAAGCCAGCAAATACATATTTGCTGATACATTGTACAGTTACTTTTCAAATGTGATTTTAAAGTAGATTTTTTATGAATTCATTATAATACCCAGACTATTTCTTATATTTGTTTGCATTTTTCGTGTATCCGATGTACTCTCTTCCGAATTAAAATTATAAAAACTTTACACAAAGAGCTAGTTGTGTTGAAGAGAATAGGTGCTCAAAAATTATTGTTTTCGAAATGCTGATATCATATGAAAGGTCTTTGTTGCCATTACTGGACGGCGCGACATATACGATTAACAAGATTTATTATTCTACCCGTATACTGCCTGTTTAAAGCCAGGACTAGAGAATTGATACCGCATGAAAACAAAATGGACGACAATAGATCGCAAAAAGGGGCGCCGAAATGGCACGCCTTTCACTATGTTTTCATAAGGCTACCTATATAGATGTATATAATTAAAATACTATCTTTCTGTAATAATATCGAAACTAGTGTGTAAGCTCCTATGAAGTAAACAATATCTAGAGTATTCCTTTTAAAAGAACTTTTAAAAGAAGAGGCATTAGCTCTGTTCTTCAGGAAGAGGTCTATTTTAACCCAATTTATATTCGCGGATATGAACTTTCGCGTTTTGTCGATGGTCGACAATTGCGAAACTATCTATATTAGTATACACCTTCAAAATTTCCGAAGAAAAAGGTTTCACAGACCCGGAAGTGCGATAGTTTGTTAAAAAAGTATTTTACCGGGCAACCATAATCGTGGTTAATTTATGTTTATTTTAACTATAACAGGTACCTTCAAATAGTTTAGAAACCAATTTGTACACTTTACTGGATCACAATTCGGCTAGCACTATGTGCATATAAACACAATTTTGTGTACTTCATATTATGACAATGATCTTGATATCAAAACAAACATAAAATTGAGTTTTTAGATGTTTTACAACAATTTATTATATTTTTTGTTGTGCACTAATAGGTGCCTAAAAAAATCCGAATACTTTCGGTTGTGTAACTTTGTGTCAACAACGTCTGGACGTAAAAAAAAAACCAACACTTTTTAAACAATTTTTTCGCAAAATCCTGCAGACGTATTAGTACAGTCCCCGAGGACCTTTTGTGTGCAAAAAAGGTCCATAGATAAATGTTATACCAATGTAAAGCTAAATGTTTGAAGTTTACAAAAATTTTGGGTAGACATGTCAAATCATGGTACGTTTTCAGAAATCCAAGATGGCCGCCAAGATGGCCGCCAAATTATTGAAAATGACTAATACGCAATTTATATGATAAAATGAGTTCTTTTTTTGTATTTATTTTGGTACAGGTGATGTTAAAACTTCACATCCTATTGGAACAATATGAAAATGGAGGCATTTCCATTATTTTTTCATATTCTCAAAAATTATCAAAAATTGATATGGGGCTGACATTTTTTCCTACCAGCTAAGGCATAGCGGTGTAAATGAATATTTTTACCACATACTATAAGGTTTGAACACATTCATACTAATACCACCCTTATTTTTATCTTTATTGTAAAATAATGTGGATTCTGATATTCTTGAAGTGGGTGGGGTAACAAAAAATAAGTCTCTGTATTTTGTTTACTGATTTGTTATGATAATCAAAACTATGTATAGTCAACATGTATTGCACTTTGGCATGTACCTAAAGTTATAAATAATTAAGAAACTTAGACTGATATTTTGTTAATCAATATTCAACATGTTATGTTGCCATGGCAACGGAGAAGTAAAATGAAAGACACAATGAAATGAAATGAAATGACACTTTCAACTTTTAGCATTTAAAGCATGTTGTTAAGAATGACACAAACTTATAGATAGATAATCTGTGCACAAAGCCATGGTAACAATTTGAAAAAATAAATGTAACATTAAAAGAATAGAGTGAAATAAGAATCCCTAAAGAAAGCCCAACGCGACAAAATTGAAAATGATGCAGGCTCGGTTTGATTGAGCCTGTTCAAAAAGTCACATTTAATTCTAGCAAATTATCAACACAGATAACAGCCGATATTTTGAAATTAGATGAATAAATTTATTTCAAGAATTTGCATCATGCATTTGCTTTTTTCAAACTGCTATACATAGAAAAAGGTCATGTCAAATGTGAATGTTGTATGTTTGGAAAGGATAATTAATGGTGATAATAATAAGTAAAAGGCAGTCTTAAGGTAGAAATGTATATAAACATTATCAAATGTTTGAAACTGTACATAGGGTAAACATTTAAGACTTTGTAGCTAAAACCAGAAATGAATAGGTCTCTACCTGGTTCAAATTCTAGGTCAACCAATATCAAATTTTAATGACAATTGAATTTATTGTTGAGTTCAAACTTTTTGGTTGTAGCTTGTATTATGAAACTCATGCTTGCATTAGATGAAATTCTAGGTCAACTGATCTCAGTGTATAATTCTGCATCTAAAATTTTACAATCAAAATACAAAGAGATCACTAGAACAGATTAAGGTCAGCTGGCATGTCATATTGTATCTGTTATCAAAATTTCTTTAGCTTCAAAAACAAGAAAGTAGTTCACGAGGTCTTAAATTCTAGGTCACCTTATACCAGTGGGGCCATGATTTGAACAATCAAAGAAGAACACAAGACAGTTCTTGCAACCAAATGGTTTTGCATTGTGGTTTCTGACATAAAGAGTTTTTTTATATAAAAATCGACATCTAGGCAGGGCCATTTTTATGCTCCCCGAAAAATTATGGGGGAGCATATAGTCGCGTGTGTCCAAAACCTAGTCATGGAGCATCAACCGGTTCAACCGGCTCTTGTTTTAATCCAGACTCATGATCATTATTTGATGCCTGCAAACTTAGCACTTTACGGAGAGTGCCGGATGTGAAATCCAGGCGTCTCTTGTTCCACAGACAACAATTGATCTCGGACATTGAGTTTTACGATCATTTGTCTGTCAAAAAAGTTAGTACTGTAGCTTAGTAGGAATTGGTCATTACTCTTCTGGTTATTTATCCATGAAAGTCAGATAGTTTATCCGACCTTCAAGTTATCAACAAAGAAGTTTTGAAATTGGCGTATAACCCAGACCCGGCCCTTTCATGATTTGAAGAAACATGGTAAAAGTCTTCTAGAAATTGTTTCACATGCTCTAAACAATGGGGTTAAAGGGATGATTTTATAAAGGATTTATATATAAGTTAGCCTATGTAAATCAATTGACCCCTGGGAAAGGTAATTATAATCAAACGGATCATGACTTAACCAAGCTTAGAAGTTGTGTATTATATGATTTATATCGTGACATAAATTGATATGGTCATAGAATGAATGCTTCACACTTAAATATCAAAGCATTTTATTTATGGAGAAGAAAGTTTTCAAAGCCTTTTCTTTATAACACAAAGTAAAATGACTCCTGGGGTTAGGTCAACTTTGACCAGATTGTCAAGATTTGAAAAATAAATTAAAGTTTTTTTGACAATGCTTTTAACCCAAAATCTAAGATCTGGGCATTTAGTTTTAGAAAAAAATATGATTTTAAAACGTTTTCCTATGGGTCTCCATATGAAATAAGTTAACCCTAGGGGTGGGTTAAATTTTCATTTGAATAAATTTTGTACTGGTCTAAACAAGGCTACAACAGAAATAATTAGCTATAGGCATCGGTTTGGGAGAAGTTATTTTTTTTAGCTTTTCCTATATGTAAAATGAAGTGACCCCTGGCATAAATGAATTTGACCACAAGGTCGTGATTTAAGCAAATTTAATAGTATTCTATACTAGGTCCTGCAGTTATGGAGAAGAATATTTTCATGTTTTTCCTATATTTACGCTGTGTAAAGAAAGTTTACTCCAGGACTTCGCAAGAAACATAATTGTGTACTTCTTGACCGTTTACCAACCGCGACCTTGATTTTGGCATAAAACATTTGGGTCAGCCTAGGACCTCTGCTACCAAAGTTAATGTTGCTGCCTTGGAAAAATCTAATTAAACAAGATACCAGAAAGACAGATGTAAAAAATGCTGATAGTGTTGGTGTATCATCGGGGTCAGATCATGAGATTTTGACTCAAGAGTCAAAACTTAAAAAACTTTGTGCTCGATGGGTTCTCGATGGGTTCTGCATCATAACAAAAAGCCACCCATGTACAAAATGCTAAATACCTTAAAAAAGTACAAAACATTTGACAATCGGAGAATTTTTTAACTGCTTACAGGTAATGAAACTTGGGTATATTATTTTGAGACCAAGAAAAATGTCAAGAATAAGCAATGGTAATGCAAAGACCAAGATAGACCAGTCATTGCCAAACGAATAAAATGTGTGGGGAAAACCTTTGAATACCATATTTTTCGATTCTGATGAAGCTATGGTTAAGTTCCAGTTCCCGACTTAGAGCCCTTTGCTTAATTCAAAACAACGCATCTGCTCACAAGTACGCGCTGGTTCAGGAGTTACTAGAAAGGAAACAAACAGGGGTACCATCCCCCATGGCTTATTCATCGGATCTTAGTCCCTATGGTTTTTGTACTTTAAATAAACTTTTAAGTGTTGAAAATTGAGTACCTCTCATTTCGGTGCTATGGGGCGTGAGGGATGCTGCTCCTTTTCATAATCCCTAATGTACAGACTAAATTAAACCGAGCGTACAATTTTCATGTAATTTTGCTGATTAAAATGCTTCGAGGGATCGCTTTTTCAGATATTTATAAAGATAGTTATTCATCACAACAGTCAGTGTCAAGTGCCGTGTGGCACTCGTAAAAAATGCCCCGCACTGCACTTCAGTATTGTTATATTTTTCTGATACTTCTGGAGCATTGATTCCGGCACTTTAAAGTATTAAAATTGAGTTCCGCTCAAGCCGTTGTTTTAAGGGGCGTGAGGGATGTTTTACCCACTATTCCTCAAGTACAGACTCAATCAAGCAGAGTCTGTAATTTTCTGACAATCCTTAAACGCCATGAATTTTTGTTTTTATAATTTTATATTTTCAACAGGAACATACATTGATTTTTAATAATATTTATTTTTTATTACATGTGTTTATTTATTTTTCTTTTGACTTTATCATCGTATAAGTCAGATAAAATTACTTGCATTTTTTTTCAAAAGTGTCTTCTTGCACAAACAATTTATCCCCTGCTTCGCCATGAACAATTTGTTGTTTATCCTAACAAACTGTCTGTAAGAAGACACTTTTGAAGAAAAATTATTACTGTATCTATAACATAATTTTACGGTAGCCCAATACACATATACCGTTTGTTCTTTGCATGTTTACATTTAAACCAGGTAGAATATAGGACATGCTGTTATCCATATGTTGCACCTAGAATGTTGTTTTTTTGCATAACTACGCTCGATGAAATATACAATGTTATCCATAAATACCTTGACAATGCTTAGAAAATTCATTTTGGTTGATATATGAAATAAATTCATAAATATTCACTGTAACTTCAAATAAATAACTGCAATCAAAATAGATAATGAAGTTATATTTAGAAAAGCGAAGAAAAATAACTTTAACTTATGCACACTTACAATTTTACAGAAATTTGAAAATCGCTTGAGCTTGAGCATCTTTTGCATGTACTAACTATGCCTCTGAGATTGTCAAACAGTATTATTTAGTCAAAGAATAATGAATAAACATTTTCAAATCTTCAGGAATGCCGGGTTTATATTTACAGGTACTAAAACTGCTAATTTACCACAAGTTTTTACAGACGTCGAGGTCAACATTACAATTTTCCCTGTATGGGTCCTGCAGACAAGGACAATGATACTTGGACAAATATTAATGTAAAACAATTTCGAATTTGGTGCATGAAAAATAGAATAACAAACCAACAAAGAAAAACAACAACAAAAAAAAACAAGAAAAAAACCCCCAAAAAACACACAAAAAAACAGTCAAATAATCATATCTAGGTTAGATATATATTAAGATGTACATTACTATTTATCATGCATGTATATACGTGCATAACCTTTGATACCCTTCAAAATTTGTTAATATGAATAAGTTTATATTATTTTTTTATTTTTGAAACCTTTTTCATTCATTTAAGCTATGAACAGTCAGTTTAGTAGCTATATTAAACAGGGTTACGCATATCATACACAAATCAATTTTCTAAGCGGTGTAAATGTATTTATGGACGGCACTGTAATTTAACAGGGTGTTTGGTTACATAACAACCTAAATGCACGACGCTTGCAGATAGATAGCAGTTTGAGGGAAATGCACTTCAATTTGTAAAGGATATCTTGTACATTCAGGTAACAGATTTCATTATTTTTATACTTTAACAATAACCTGATGCTTTGGTGATTGCTTGAAATATCCGCAAATACAGTTAAGTAGCACGCTGTTGTACAGGGTCTGTTTTGTTGTCTTCAATGTCGTTTTCATTGAAAAAACCCTGACACTTGAATTTTTTGTTGATATTACATGTATTATGCAATGTGTCCAACCATCTGTTGCAACTCATTTTATTATGACTTGCCGGTTTTTCTCGAAAAAAAAAACGGGAGCAGAACTGTGCCGAAACTGAACCACTGATAGTACTATGTACATTATGTGCACAGTGATTTTTTTAGCAGTAGACTGTCTGGCATGAATTGAGTTTCTATAAATTGCACAATGAAGGGTGGAATAATCCCCTTTTCTCACAAGTGCTCCGTGAAAATGTATTAGGTCGTGCAAGTCATGGTGCTTTGTGGGTGATATATTCATTTTTATTATTAAAAAAACAACTTATGGCCCTTGATGGCATAAGAGTGGACAAACAATAGCAAATAATCTATGATACAATTTATGTTCAAATGAGGCAGTAAGGCAGTCACAGAAGCTTGCTATATGTGCTTGATTACAATATCTGTCATATGAATCAGAAATTATTTACATTTTAATGATAATGACATTAACTCTGGAAGCTCAAAAGCTATCCAAAGTGAGGCATCCAAAAAAAACAACAACCGAACTTACAATATCTCATTTTAACAGTAGAAATCAACTGGAACCCGCTCTATAACTTCCATTTTCAGTCACCATGACATTGACATTGATACGGGTGGGAACCTAAAAGCAATCCCAAGCAAAATCTCCACATAAGCTTGTGTTCGAATTTTTCTTAAATGTTTCTACATCCCTTTTGTCAAAATTGATATAAATGCACGATTAAGTGGCCTTCTTTGCGCATATTGTGCAATTTTGACTGAGTTGTTCTGTAAAGATGTACCTTGTTACATCTTCTTAGATAATGTAAGCAGACCTAAATATCATTACCTTGTAACATTTTCTTAGATAATGTAAGCAGACCAAAATATCATTTAGATAACCAGTTTCGGACAGATGCAAGATATCTTGTGGTTTAAATTTTAAGACAAGGAAAGGGATAATGATACAAAATCATATCCAGATGCTCTTACATTTGTTCATTTTTTCTGGTGTTTCGTATTGTGACGACAGGGATTTTTGTTGTTTTTTTGCCTATAATACAAAAGAGAAAGAACATAAAAACACTTTGCAATCTGTAGCCAGGTGTTCTGATGCTCGATCTTTCCTATTGCATAATATTGTTGTTTTTTGCTATTTAAATTTTAGAATAGCATGCAATTTTAAGCCATCTTCATTCATTATCATTTTCAAAAGTAGAATGCCAAAAGAAAAAGTGGTTGTATAATGAAGTGAAGGTAGATTTTGTAGATGCGCGCCTAAAACCGGTTTAAACTCCAAGTGGTTTAACTACCACTGACCGTTCCAAGGCGGTACCCCTTTGTGTTCCTTCACGTGTTTTTCTTTTCTGTATTGTTACTTGTTTTTGGATGTTTACATGTTTTGTGATGTCTGTCTTGTTGGTTTGTCGTTGACGATAGGTATTTTCTCTCCCCCACCTCTTCCATTTACCCCCCCCCACCTTTTCACCCGTACAGCCCTTTTCCCTTTAATTCGCTTATGGGCCTGTTTTTGTTAATATTATTTCACATTACATGTCCCGCTCCTTTCGCCCTTGTGTCCACTCCAGGTACTTGTTTGGTGCCTTCTGGGTGTCCTGCTTGGGTGTGTCCGAGGGCGGCGTCCTGTGAACGTTGCCTTTGCCTTGTTGATCTTTATTCTTGTTATTTTGTAAATGATCTAAATTATCTTGGTGTTTATCTTTAACTATTGAAGCGGCATGCCTCCAGAATCATGCTAATTTTCATGAAAATTTTTAAAATGCGAGTACATGTATACTAAAAATAAAACATTTTGAAGTAAACAAAACAGTAATGTCCCGTAAATTACTAAAATATGTCAAAATATGCAAAAATAGCCCTATCTGCGTTAGTCAAACTGTAGAAATATTGTGATAAATACTGAAAAATCATTTATCACACATAACATAAATAATTATAACTTAATTGTTTTTTTTTAATTTTCGTAAAATCTTAATTAGTATATTTTCTTCAAGTTCGATTTTCTTGAAATATTTTTGGCTAATCTGGAGGCATGCAGCTTTAAAGCACAATTACGTTGAAGTTGGCAAAGCTGTGTATAAAGTCTTGAATATTTTATTCATAAATCGTAAAAATTAGTCAACCATTTAACTCTTTTGTAAGTTCAATTCTTTATAACACGCCGCGCTGCACGCAGCGTCTAGTAGATATGCATTCGTCTACACAGCAATGGGGAAAATTTTAGATTTGATAAATGTGTATTCTTTTTTGTTTAACAAAATCACACTGTTTTCAAATTTTCTTATAAAAATAGTTTTTTGATGTACAACATGTCACTGAGCTTTAAGGCATTAAAATTAACGTTTAACTGAAGTGATAGTGCCATGTCTGAATGTCATATTCTTTTTATCATTATCTAATTTTATTTACCTAATAAATAACGTGCCAATGAGCCATTCTAAAGTCCTAAACAGTTGAGAGAGGTAACGACTGAGGCAGTGTCACTCACTTCATTTGCTCCGCCCATGTTGAAGTACGGATCCGCCTTAAATTGTCACCAAATTTAATACGATGCTTACTCTGTTTGCCAGCATTCAGTCTTCGTTGACGGAGGGTAGTAAACTAGGACAACTACGATCAATATCACTTCCCTGCAACATTAGGACGAATCATTAAATTGCAAGTTACAAAGCCTAAACCACGCCTACTATCAGAGAGGCGGTTCTCTCTCAATCGTTAGCTCCGAACCCGTGAGGCAAATATGCAATCGTGTGTTTAATCAAGTAGTTTAATCTTTTAGAAATAAGAAAACAATACGAAACTAAAAATTGTTTATATTTAACAATTTATTCTTAACTATTATTTGATATTACAGACATATTTTTGCTATTTGTAAAACAACAGAACAGTTCGTCCTCAAAATCATTCGAACATTATACAATTCGCACCAATATATAAACGGACATATTCTCGACGCAACGAAGATATTTTTTTTACCTCTGTCTTTGTCTTGAATTTATTTTAAGTATACCAATCATTTCAATTTTACTTGTTATCCAGTTTATTTTGCTTTGACAAGACCTTTCAATCTTTGTCGCAACAGACAAACATTTCAGAATTTCAGACAAGGCATTACTTTGGGAATTTATGCATTAGGTTCTACTGTTTCACAAAAATATGCAACGTAATTATTATACAACGAACACATAAAAAGGACATGGAGAAAAAAATAACTAGTGCTTTGGATACTCAACTTTAATAGAAAACGATTTTCAAGGCTGATTTTGTGCATTACCTGTTGATGTGACTGTTCACATCATTTGGCGGCGTCTTTGATGTGAAGCATGTAACGTGTTATGTAAATTATATATTGTGTTACAGTAAGTCAATAGAAATACAAAGAAGCCATTTACGATTTTGTAAAATGATATTAAAATAGTGTTGAAATAAATGCATGCAGTTAAAGAAGAATTAAATACTGGTTATAGCTACTCAAATATTGTAATGTTATCCTAAAATGTTTTATATTTATTGCTATAATGGTACAAAGTGGTTATCAAAGGATCAATATATATATTGTTCAAGTATGTCTGTCATTATTGCTGTTAAAATATTGTAATTCCAAATAAATATAAAAGTATTATCTGGCATACAAATAAAAACATCTTCTATCAAAGGTTAAAATATTCATTTGTTTTGTAGGCTCTGATTTGAAGTGTGATACGCGAGTTGGCATATTGTGTCCAATAAGTGATAGTCATAGTGATTTTGCGGTTGTTTATCGATGATTTATGAGTCTATTATGGGGTACTTCCTATATTTGCGCTTTCGGTAGCGAAAAGTCCCAAAAGCCTCATGCCTCATGGTATTTTACTGGGTTAAATTATTTGTCAATGGGGCTTGACGGCTTGAATGAAAATATGAGACATGCAGTCTAATCGGGTAACACACTTCCTTTCATATATAAGACTCTTTATAGCATTATATTCTCTATGGCATGGTTGTCTCGGCTCAGATTCACCTGCATATTCAAATGTCGGTCTGCTGAGATTGCCAAGCCATAACTATTTGACATGTGAGCTGTATTATATGTGGTTGTATTTGTCTTGATAATGCAATAATGAATTTTGACGCAACTATTTTAAGGACTTTAGAGTAAGTTAATTATCTCGTCCCCAGAATAATCATAATCTAGAATCAATAATAATTAACCATCTAATTAGGTTTTTTTACTTGCCTTGGTCATATATCGTGCGTCCTCCACACCTACATCTGTCTGCCTTAACGGAATGTGGTTGGATGTAAATCGTTTGGTTTTGGTTTTTACGGTTTTTCATTATATCAACCCACTATATAAACATATTTGTACCCAACGTTATTTAAGATTGAAACCTCGTGGCGGTTCCTATATTTACTACGTTTAATACCCCCCGCTCTGTTCGGAATGCAGTGACAACATATAGTTTATTCGGGTTTTACTCATCTAGTATGAGCAGACCAATTATTCCTGTAGTCACGTAGACCTGTGTTGACGCGGTACGCAAGTACGTGGGAGTACCTGGTAGTTCTCTTGCAGATGACTCGTCTATCCCTCCCCGTGTGTGGTAGTCTATCCTTACACATTAGTGGCACAACTTCATGTTTTTATGCGCCGTTGTATAATCTAATCTCTTCTAGACGACATGTGTCTCACGTTTTTTTTTCCTTTTATCTATTCTCGATAGGCTAAGCTGGCTTAGGGTGAATTGTTGTCAACTTGTCGAGACCAATACTGAGGATCATAACCTCGTGTGTAGGCTCCTGCTGGGGTACGCTTTTTACATAACGGGTATACAATAAGTGGGTTAAGGTCTTTCTTATCAAGTCAAAACTTTCATAAGGCTCAACAACGATTTTCTGAGTGTAGTAGCTTCTTATAAAATGACGATATTTTACGACTTCGAAGTAGAGATTTTATCATTTGTAATCAGTGCGCTTGATCTTTACCTTATCAAATTATATGTCTTTTCATGCACTATGTTTTTAGATTCAATTCATTGGCACCACAAAAGTCATAATGTCCTGCGCCAAACTTACCTCTTATTAACAAACATTTTCAAGATGATTCATCATGTTATCCATTGCGACCTTAGGTGCATGTACTTTTTGGATTGTTCACGGCTCATGTGGTGAACGTCTAGAGAATACTATCCAGCATGAGGTCAAAGAAGGTGGTCCTCAAGTAAATTAGCCTTATAATGAGACGGTAGTTGAACAACTAATTTCTAGGACTTAAAGAAGATCCATATCATCACTAAGGTGACTTAGAAGATCGGAGGTTTTTAGTGATATATAACATGTGTGTGTGGCCTGTAGTTTATCGTTATCCACTATCCTGTGTTCTATGCTTTTTTTCACACTGCACTCTGCAACTTTTTGATCCAAACTTTTACAGAAAATTCCTTAGGTGGTCCTGTTCACAATTCATGTTAAATATCATTCAAGTGGCCATAAGGAGGGGGTCACGCAAGAGCTTACATGACGTTTAAAACAAATCTTCGCGGGCAGGCCGTTAGCTCTGTGGGTAAGTTCACGATATTCAGATACTGATAGGAATATCGTCGTGTGGAGGCACTTTACGGAGTTTTTAGTATAGCTTATTATAAACATTCGACTGCGAAAATATGGACATGGATTACTGTCTGATTATGTATTATTCTGTCAAATACCGTGTTGACAAAATCTCTACTTCGTTCTCAGGCTATAGAAGCCGGATAACTTATATATTATTTTGTACGCATGGTGACTCATGTATAATTTTGTAGTGGTACCCTTCTACCCACAAGTTTGTTCATATAACATCTGTGGAAGATAGCCATTTGCACATTTACCTTCTGCTGCGATAGGCAAAGTGGTTTCTAATATACATGAGCGCATGGACTGCCCGCTCTGTCTTTTGATATCAGAGAGAGCAACCATATTAACTACTAACAAATTTAGACTTCAAAAACAACTAAAATAGGGTTGGCTTAGGGAGAGTACTTATCTTCGAAACTATTTTTTCCATTCTCATATTTATTATTTGACATTAGAGCAACAATACTTTTATCTTGGAGTATGTCAATACTATATTAGACCTGCTTGCTAATGCTAGTTATAGTCAAGATCCCGCGATAGAATATTTGACGTTCTTTCTTCAGGTGGTTATTTCCAATCATCACTTTGTCAAATTATCAGGGTTTGGTATATTCATTAGAATTTAATTTTGACCATTACTAACCCCATACATTCTTTTCATGACTTCTACCCTCATCTAATTGTACTTGGAATTTATCGTAGTTTGAAAGCCCAGAGATACCTTAATTGTATACCACTTATTTAACTTCGATTAAGTTGGTCGGAATTAATCGTGATATAGGAGAAGGCGGATCAGTCTCAGGGTTACTACTCTCCCTGTTTTGTATTGTTCGTTGGCTTAACATACGTCCGCATACTTATCTTCAATCTGGTTTTTCTCACTTTATAGTTAAAGTCTCTTTTACGAAAGGGTCCCATATTAATTGTATATCTTCACTTTAACTGCCAAAGATTATTAATCAGACCAACCTGTATTCTGCACGTATTAACGTAACATCATCTTGTATTCTGTTAAAGTGTCACTTTCTGTTACTAAGTGCGCCTTGGCCCATTATTTATTTAGTTTTCCGACAATGGTCTACGTGAGGGCACAGATTTTCTTGTGATTTCCTATTTTATCAATATCAGCGGATTTCATTCTCATTCTGTGTTAACACTTATTATTGAGAATTCGGTCCCAGCCGGATTTAAGTCACGAAGAGGTGATAAACCAGTGTGCTGGCCTCTTTCTGTCGTATAGATCGACACAGAGTGTGAAGTAACGGATTTTGGTCTACTCATAAAGTAGGCAATGTCGACATAGTCTGAAAAACCCTTACAGCTTCATGTACTATGTTTACAACTAGCGGGCTATTCACTGCGCGGGCACGAATACGCAATTTTGAGTCCATCTTCTACTTGGCACTATGGTTCTCTTCATTTCGGCCATGCACAATCTTCCACTTATTCACTACTCTCAATCTATCGCACAACATTAATCCTTGTTTATATTGAGATGTGATCATAGACACAGGGGCTTTTACATATACACTACCATAGTAAATCCGCATAGAACTGACGCTTCTGTACCTCATACATGCGCGTACTTTCGTACACGGACATCACTATATCCAGGCTCTTAGCGACATATTCAGTGTTTAATTAGAATTGTTTTGTGTTCAGTTTACATTTGGCTGACTACAGAGAACAACTGAGGGTTGCAGCGTTCTCACACTCAATGAGAGCAAGGCTTTTTTCTGGTATACATGAGACTCAATTATTCATCGCTCGAGCTCATCTTTTGCTCCTGAAGACTGTTGTGCTAGCTGCGGACGCCACACGCAGTATGAAGTGCACTGAATATGATCCTCATCCACCCACTGGACTTATTATTCTATTGTGTTATTCGCGCTGCCTTGAGCGGATCGTGAGTGTGTGTTATTGGGAGATCTCAGTTCTTTAACTTGGTATAAGTTAATCGTTAATTGGAGGTTGTGTTTCTGCGTGCTGCCAGGAAATTTGCATAGTGGAGTCAGCTCAATACTGGTCCTCACCATCTATTACAAGGACACAGGGGGACCGATGAAAGGTAATGGTGCCAATCATGTTGCTGCGGCTATGAACTTATTACCCACGAGAAAAAGGTCACAGTTATGTAAACTGACTGTATACAAAAGTTCTGCGAAAAGCACTATAATATAATAAGTAATATTTATCTTATGACAAACTTCCATGCATAATTCCACAAGCAGTAAAACACCACCAAGTGTAACGCAGATAAAATATTATGTATTAATTTTATGGGCAGATGCCACTACGAATATTTCTTTTGTAGATTTTCTGTTATAACAATTTATTGTTTGTAAATTTGAGATATATATATTAAAGAAACAATGATAATTTTCAAATACATCATTTCAAGTTTTTCCACCTTAAAAAGGTTAAATAATTATAGAAAATTAGAATATCGCGTAATAGTTTTTTGTTCTTAATTAGATGTAATTCTGACGCTAATCCCCTAGAGGTAATTCCGTTAAAACGGTATTTAGCGCAGGTTTTCGAAAAGGTCAATTAACCATCGTGTACGGTCCGATCACATGATCCTCCATGTTCTTTTAAACGCGTACCAATACCCTGTCTAGAGACCGCAGGGAAGGCGTTCTTTTAGGGAATTCAAATCGTGATGACTTTAGCGTTCTTTGGGGATTCTTTTTTAGGGATTCCATAGCGTTCTTTAGGGATTTCGTAGCGTTCTTTTAGGGATTCCGTAGCGTTCCTTCAGGGATTCCGTTTAAAGGGATTTCCGTAGCGTTCTTTAGGGATTTCTTGAGGGATTCCGTAGCGTTCTTTAGGGATTCCGTAGCGTTCTTAAGGGATTCCATTTCTCTCTATACCAGGCAGTATCGCGAATATGACATTCTTTTAAACTAAACTATAAACAATGGTTGTCTATGAAATCTCCATAAGAACAAAAAAGGCATGTCAATTAGAAGACTGCTAGAGGAGTCACCAAATAAACATATGTATTTTATTTCAAATCATCACATATTTATGTAAAAAGAAGAAGTCTGACTTCAAAGTTCAATACTCATGCATTTACAGTTTCTTGGATGAGAGTCTTACTACTTCAGATGTTCTACATGTATATAGATCTAGGTAGTGGCCGCATAATTTGACACAAAAAGAGTTGATATGAGATAACGTTTTGTCCTGCAATGAATTATCGACTAAACATGACGTTAATGCTTAAGTTTGAGAATGCACGTATGCAACCACATTTTAACGTATGCTATAGTAAGTTGAGTGGCATTCGACTACCCGCAGTTTGACGGAAAAGGGCGAAAACATGCATTTGGATTGCAGGTTTAAATTTTTTATCTAAAGCTATTATTACCAAACCGCATATGTTAAACGTAATGTACCCTTTAAACGTATGAATGATCCGATGTTATTTAACTTCTTTCGACATTATCGTTCACACTTTTAGAGATGATTTTATACTATCTTGTGAGAAAATATATACAGAATGTTGCAAATAACACGCAAATATATGTAATACATATATGCCCTATATCAAATCGGGAAAATTGAAACATGAAAATTTTGAACAGAAATTAGTCAAATTACAATGGCATTCATCTTCAAAGAATAAAACACACACACACCGCCATGAGCTTATATCGTCAGGTCGGCAGTTCACGCCAATATGAAATAAATGACGATTTTACATTAGGATTTATAAAAACTGATTAAATGCAATAAAACTAACAGACCGAGGCGTAACATCTTTTTGCTAAAACTATGCCACTTCACAACACATAGATAGAATCTTATTTTATAATTTACACTATAAACTAGGATATTTATAAGCCAATATTAATGATAAATGGTGATTTATGACAGTTAAAATACGTTACAACTTGGTGTATGGTAGAAACTTTAGGCTATCATAATGTCAACAACGAGACTTCAAATGTAACCATGTTGTCATAAAGCTATTCCTAGTGTCAATGCTTAACATATTCATAAAAACGATAAAAATGTACCATTTTGATATTCTTATAAATTGATGCTTGAAAAAAATATTGATAAAATTCTAAGTGATTTAGAAGGAACATTTATATGATGAATAATAATATTGTGTTCTAGAACACTTTATTATCTGCTATATAAATGTATGTAATATTGCTAACAACGCCATGGAGATTTTTCCGTGGTTTGTCGATATGTAGGCCTATAACAACGTAATTATTCGTCACATTACAGATCTTCCATTATAGATCATGTCACTTTAAACACGGCAAATATGTGTAATCCATATTATACACATTTCAAAACGTATTTTATCATTTTTATTGCACATTTACAATTTTGTAGAACATATAAATTTTTTGTGATAGCAATTATGGAACATGCGCTGCTGACTAGTATTAAATTAATGAAAATAAAATTTATAGTGTATTTATAAACTTTCTAAAATTCAATATCCGTCTTAAAAATTAATGTTATAGAAGTCATTTCTTGATAAAGAAAAAAATATTTCGGAACTTGTAAATAATTTTTGTTTTGGTATTAGCGAGCGCAGTTAAATGTGTGATCATATTAAGTAAGCTTTATATGTACTCGCAGAAAAAAAAGAAAAATCATAAGTGTTATAAGTGTTTAAATATTTGTGGATATCCAACGTAAACATCTATAAACTTATAAACCTAAAAATTGAAAGTTTGAAACAAATTAAGAGAAGAAGGTAAAAACTTACATATTGGGATAAATCTTCCTCGCTCATGGTTAAGATATGATACTATATCCAATCCGACAGTCACTGGGGTATGACAAGAATTTGTGGTGTTTAGCCTTAACCGATCGGCAATCGGACACCCGTCAATAAATTGTAAATAAACTACAGCTGTTTGCAAAAGTCTGTTTAAATTATAAGTTGCGATCGAAGAGAATAGAAGCACATTTATTATGAATAAAGCTCCATTTTTGTTCATGAAATATCTGCTTTTAGTGACAGGCAATGTATGGTCTATGCAGTTTTCATAAATTAAACAAAGGTTTGTGCTACGACACCTGCTTGGCATTAAAATGCACATTATTTTCTATCGGGCGTAATTATTTAAAAGTCATATTCCTCATGATATAGCTCATTTGATAATAATAATAATAATAATAATAATAATAATAATAATAATAATAATAATAATATTAATAATGATAATAAAAATAATCGTCATCGTCATTTTTTCAGCATCAGCATCATCATCATTTTCATCATCACATTATCATAAATCATCACCATCTCCGTCAACATAATTACTGAAAAACAACTTCGTTATTTTCTTCTTCTTCTTTTATTCTTTATCATCATCATCATCATAATCAAAGTCATCATAATCAGCATCATCATCATCAGCATCATCATCAGCATCAAAGCCATCATCATTATCAGCATCATCAAAGTAATCATCATCATCATCATTATCATCATCATCATCATCATCAAAGTCATCACCATCATCATCATCAGAATCATCATCAGCATCATCATCATCAAAGTCATCATCATCATCAAAGTCATCATTAGTATCATCATCATTAAAGTCATCATCAGCATCATCATCATCAGCATCATCATCAGCATCAAAGTCATCACCATCATCATCGTCATCATTATCATTACTAAGAACATTAAAACATGTTTAAATCATGAAACATTCATGAGCAAAATCAAGATAGATGTAACACAAGGCTAACTGTTAGACAAAAATACTATAACCTCATTGCATGAACAAGAAAAGAATAACACTGATCAGTTAAAAACAAATATATCTAAACCCTGCCATAAGTACCCTAAATATCCCCCGAATACCATATTTCCACTTTCCACAGCGATTTGCTACGGGACGTAGATTGCTTTTTCTCTTACCTCAGAATGGGCATGTTCGGGATAGTTTAATATGGAAACGTTTGAGTTATAGGAGTAATTATAGGAGGCAATTAACTATCACACTATTTGTCTACGGCTAGGTATAATAGTTCTAGCTATTGATCGCTGCCATGCTACTGTTTGTCTTAATTTATAAACGAAAATTTTCCCCTATATAGTCTACAAGAAAATATCTTCTTGTTCTCGTGCAGTTAAATAAAAATAAATCAAGTAACACAATTTCAGAAAGAATGATCACAAACGGTTGACATAGATTCGAACTAGCAAAAATAATCGCACCTACCATAAGATATTTTAAGCCACCGGTTCAATAACTAGGGACAGCAAATTGTTTCTGATCTGTCTGTCTAATCTTAAGAAAGTAAGAAAACTTGACAGTTACACGAATGTCCTCCCACCTATAGCCTCCAAAATTTCGAAATTTCAAATGTCCAACTTGATAAGCTCTGGCTGCAATACCTACATAGAGGTCACGATGTCAAATGTCAAGGTCACCAGTGTAAAGCCTCCGAGGATGTGACAGGGCCTTCGTAAATTTGACGGAGTCAACACAACCATTCAATTAGTGTCTATATTGTGGTATTATGCCAATTTATATTCATTGATATGAGATAGGTTCTTAATTATATCTGTAAACTTATTAACGTACCATTTTCAATCACTTCTTCTTCACTAATTGGATGACTTTCAAGTGAAAAAATGTTCTTTTAATGTTTTCATGTGTGTAGAATGTTAAATTTGCAAAAGAAATTTATTTGACAAAGATTATTTGAGTTGCTTCTTTGGAACTTGGTCTTTCGATGCTCAATCTTTTATTGGGTTTTCGCCAGTGTGATACGTCGGAGATTAATTGTTTGATTAAATTTTCATTGTTTTGACAATAACTTTAAAATAGTGTTGTATTGCTTTGGCGAAATTTACTTCGTGCTACAATCATTTAAATACTAGTATTTCATTTGGTAAAAGTCACAATGATTGAGGTATTTCTTATCAAAATTGCATCCAAAATGATGAGAAAAAGAATGTTCTACGTGGCAAAGCATTCTTGATTTTTTAAAAACAAGCATGTTCTTTTAAAAACGATATTTGTAGGAACTATGTTTACCTTTTCCAGCTATGTTTTCCTCGAGGACAATTTACAACGGAAGTGTCGAGGACTGTCATTTCAATAGGTCACCAAATTGTGTAGAGAGAGCAAACATACCACAATCGCGATTGTCAATTTGATACCGACTGCATATTATATTTCGCTAAGGACTTCTGATATAAAAAGGCGACATATTGGAACAACTTACAGTCACATGGTAAATTGGGGGCTTCCATGTGCCTCCTTTGTGGCAGAAGTGATAGAGATATGTTTCTTTTAAACAGGATAAAAGAGTAACATTGATATTTTCAAATTGATAACAGTCAATTTTCGTTCTAAATGAGGCATAGACTAAGTGGTAAGTTTGCAGAAGTTGTATGAGAACGTATATTGCCTTGTGTATTCGCGTCCTATGTACGGGGCCATACGAGAAGAGCCGACGTGTTCCGGATAGACTAGATATCCATATTTCAGCTACTTGTGACAGAAAGTGCTGACGAGCTTCCGTCATATTTAAACGATAAACAGTTGATACAACATAACACAAAATCTCATATCGCTGTGATTTATTAATTTATTATAGTCCATATGTATGAAATTAATCATAACATTAATATTGGGAAACAATTTCTGAATAAATAATACACGAGTGTTATTCGATAAACAGTAAATAAATGAGAATTATGAAGCTTTGTAGCAATTGTCGAGAATGGCTACTTAATCAAAACCTGGTATATGGAGTTTAAAGAGGAAACAATGTAATATGATCGTTATTGATATTTTGTTATTTGCCGACAAATAAGTTCGCGTGCTTTTGGTTTTGACCAGTAGCATGGGAGAAAGTCAATATGTCAGTTCAAGAATTAATTGAATGTCTGTGACATCACCCCGATATGACAAAGTTACTGAAAGTATAAATTTGCTTGTAACATAGGATGAGAAAAATGTGAGGTCTGACCAAAACTCAAACCCGGGACCCTCAGAATACCAATCTGCATATCTACTAACTGATTGATTATTTTCTTGACATTTGACACATTGAATTCTGTTCGAGTTTTTTACTGCGATTTTTCAAACCTGTATACATGTACTTTAAAACAATACAAATTATGTGTTTGTTAATCTTATTAAAAGCATTAGATCTCTCTCAAACACATATATTGGGTGTAAACTTGATTTTTAAGCATTTGAGAATGCTTCACCGGTCAAATTCTATCTGGTTTTCCGTTCCAAGTGAACTTTTCTATATCTGTGATTTATAACCCATCTTATAGCACATCGTTTTCGTTTATCCCTTATGTTTTGTGAAATTGCAAATTAGTCTCTATCTATTATTATTACATGTAAGTTTAAGGCAGCTACGCAATATCTTGAAATTCGAAGGTACAGTAGTAATTCGCCCTTTTATAAGTATTAGTTATTAAGCACGTTTTGATCTGTATGTGTGCAATAACAATTATTTCTGACAAATAAGCAACATTTTAGTTTCATTTTAACTATATATTTTAACTTTATAACAATTAAGCCTTGTTATATTAAATTACAAAGATTACTTTACAAATTTGTGTATTTTGACAATTCTTCATAAATCGGTCACAATCTTTCTTCTAGTGTAACGTTGGTGTATCCATATTTCTTAAAATGATTTTCATTTTCTTTGTTATCAAAGTTTTAATTACAGTCAACAGAAAAAAAACTTCATGCACTATGCACTATTGGCAGACACGCATCAAATTTATCCAAGGAAGTTGATGAAAACGCTCCAGTCCTTGCCTGTTTTCTTATCCACTGCTTTCACGATAATCTCTGTACCACTAAATGTCATAGTCACGATGATTTCTCTTCCAGGCTGTTCCTCTGGATCCGGAAGATCAAATTTCAATTCTCCAATAAGCGAACATTCAGTCGTATATTTTGGGTTACATTGTTCCGTGGCGAAAATGTCAAAAGCTACTTTACTTTGGAATTTGTGACCTGTTGCGTAAGTCTTGTCAACTTGCGTTTCATTACATTTGACGACTTGTCCTTTTTCAACATGTTTGCTGAAAACTCTACATCGTACACCAGTTGAATCTATAACCTTCAACTGTTCTGGGTCAGTTCCTTCTTTGAATGGGTCAGTTGTTTCAACACCATACGTGTACTTCAAGACTCTTTCCCGTATGGATAGAGGACTATGTCCATACACTAAAGCTCCTCTAAGAATGGTAGAAGATGCACCAATGGGTATAACAACATCTTGGTCTGTAAACGCTTCTTTAATTGCATGCTGCAGCATAGGAGACTCAGAATATCCTCCTACCATCAAAATTGTTTTTATCTTCCCAACGTTTTCATCTCGAAGTAGACTTGTCACATGGTTGATGGTTCTTCCGATTGAATGATCAAAAAGGCTTTTGAAGAGACTTGCGGAAATTTTTATCTTGTCTCCGCAAAACTCAATATCACTTGCATACTTTGAAGCTTCAATGGCATCCGATAGTTTTCCTTTAGTGATTTTTGCAAAGGTTTTGCTGAACGAAAGAGGAAATCTCATATTAACACGAGCATTTTTATTCGGTGCAACAGCTCGCTTTTTAACTTCAAAATCGCGCCAAATTTCAAGCCAGTCTTCTGTCTCAGAACGTTTAAAGGTATCATAAACCTCGGGTCCAGCAAGATCAACAAGCAGATTTTCGAAAGCTTTGTCAACAAGTATACCTCCCCACCCACCACCACTTGCGGACTGGATCTCTTTCACGCTGTTCTCACTGACAACCTCGTGTACCGTTATATCTATTGTTCCCCCTGCAAAAAAACATCAATAAACATCAACAAAAATCCTAAACAAAACAGTTTGATTAAACAACTTTTTGTCAACTTAACAATAAAACAGTATAGCCATTGTCTAAGGAGCACGGCCGATCTTTTATCATTTTAAAGTCAATCACATCAGAGGAATAATAATGTATCAAAGAGTACTCCCAGAATACAGAATTTCAAGATCGTGACGGTCAAGATCATTTAGAGCTCAATGTCACATTTAAATTAATCATCATGATAGTAATGTCACAAGTGTTTTAAAGTCCCCTACAGGGTTGACCGGAGTTATAGGTAGCCTACCTCCTGTTAAGAACTTTGGAAATCATTATAAATATATAATGTAATAAGAAGAAAAGACTTTTATTATTTTGTCGAAGAAAGAGGAATTTTATGTACAACGGTTGTTAATGTAAAGACCGACAAGAGTGTGCAACGTTCTAAGATTTGATCTCATTCAAAAGTATGCATATAAATAGTTATAAATATACCATACACCAAATTGATATTGGAAACAATGGACAGGGAGACTGTAACGCAGTACATGTGCAACTTCATTTATTAAATTTTATTTTTGCTATAGATTTGCTCGATAATAAAAATAGCTTGAAACTTCTAAGTATTGTAATCATTCTCGACTCTGCTTCCTGGATCTAATAAATACTGGCATCATATATGCATATATACTCGGCACATGCTCCCTGTCTTAATTAAGACTCGAGAACCAATAGACCATATCTGTACTATATTGACATTTATGAAAGGACAAATAAATGCACCTTTTGAAAATTTTGCAGCAACTTTCATTTATACGCCATTTATAACATGGCTGTAACTTTGCATATCAATTAAAAATAAGAATTACGAGATATTTGACTAAATGAAAACCTACTAGAGGATAAACAAATCACAGTCCGATATAGAGACATATGTGATTGGGTCTTTCGTTTAGATAAAAGAAAAAGTTTCATACCTCCTGCATCGAGAACCATGTATCTAGTACCGACAGGCATCTTTGCTATTGAAATATTTCCACCAGAAATGGCTGTGTCCACCGATAAATGCCGGCAAAATATCGATGCTGCTTCTGGCTCCAGTGCAATCGTCAATTTGTTTGTTAAAAGGCCAGCCTTGAAACAAAAAAAATATAATCATATATCAAAATTTTATTTTTGAACATAATTGACGAACATATGTTATTTTAGAGAAAAAACACTGTATCGTACGTTTATAAAAGCAAACAGTACCGTATACATATTTCTATTTCAATCTCCCACAAAAGCAAAAAAACCATAGTGATTTACATTCTTTGAAATCTAATTGTCAAATGACAACACACACACACACACACACACGTTAACAAATTTTAAAGATGAAGGTAGCATTTAAATGAGTGAGCTTTAACGTCTACATGACAAAGAGAAAACAATTATAACCTGCACGGCAGCCTCTCTCATAAATTGTTTTGCAGCATCTGTCCATATTGCTGGAACAGTAAGTACCCAGTGGACATCATCTTTCTTGAAAGCAGATGTAAGTTTATCTTTTACACTCTTCATCATATCTCCTACAAGATATTCGATGGCCATGGCAAACACGTTTAACGCAATCATCGACTTTCCCATCTCATCTTCTATTGTCATGCCGCGGTCCAGTTTCTGTAGTTTAAAGTCATTCTTTTTTAGATACCAATCAACAATTCCTAATCATATGTTCATTATAGCATGCATATTGTTATCTATATACACTTTTAAAGGAAATAAACAAATGATATCCGTTTCTTTTTCTGACATTTGTAAATCGAAAATCTGATCATGATACACAAAAGTCACATTAGAACAGTCAGTCAACAGATACAAGTACCTACCTCACCAAGTTTTTTATTAAGTGCCATTTTAAATCTTCTGAAGTAATAATACTCCTCGTGCATTTCATTGTCTGCAAGTTCCCTGTATTGGTTTTCAGCATCATATCCAAAAGCTTCAAGAGTCTTTCTATCTGACTTTATCAACAAACACGTGGGTGCTTTTTCTGTAACTAGAGTTCCACTAGAGTGCCATTGCTTGACAGACGCTTTAGTAGGATCCGCTTGAAAATCATGCAGGAATGAGAAAGCCCAGCCGGAATAAGTCGTGCCAAAATCTATCGCCCCGACGAGCAAGTCCCTTGTAGCCTAAAGAAAACAATGGGAAATGGTAATAGCAGATCTTAAACAGTATTATATTGTGTTGAAATATGTATTATTATTAAGATACCGTACGCCGTAAAACTAATATGTAAATCAGCTAAATTAGATGTAGAAATCATTAAACAACCTTAATAGGAGAGAATCTCCGAGAAGTGTAAATGATCCCGAAGAAGGGGAACGATATCCTAGTGGTTAAGGTGTTTGCTTTTCAACCCTGGAATCAGGGTTCGAGCCTTATACGGGTCACGACCACATGTTTCTTCATATGAGACCAGTACTGGTTGGTTCCAAGAAACGGACTCGAACGTGATTGATATAAGTTGCAAAAACTTGTTTCGCAATCTAGCTTATATAAATATGTTTAAACCAATCACGAAGAAACAGAAAATGAAACGATAATTCATACAAGAAAATATAAAACCTTGATGTCATCAAACATAGCATTAGATGTTTAGTTTGTAAGAAAATACATACCATATGTCTTATTCGCACTTTCTCTTTCAAACAACCAGGAACATATTTTTGTCAATTTTTTCCATGAATTTACGCTATAAAATCTTGGTGTTCAGCCAATATTACATTGAATCTTTGAAGGTCATAAATCTAACACCCGGGTAGAAATTGTTAATAAGATTTGCCGATTTAGTCCCCTTTTGTTTCAAAATCTACGTGTTATTATAACTATCAGTTTGTAACTGATACGTCAAAGCATTAATCAAACAATAGATTTATTATATAGATTGTAAAATAGAAAATACATACCATGACAAATGGCCCTCTTATAATTGCAGTTTCTCTTCCCAAAGACACTTTAAATCAACCAGGAAGGTAAATGTCATATTCGAATTCCATGAATTTACGTGTCCAAACTGTTTTTCTTTATCGATTATTGGTGCTCAGCCAATACGTTTTACATTATAATTTTGAAGGTCATAAATAGCACAATCAGGTAGCATTTGTTGCCGATTTAAGTAAATAGCAAACTGACTAAATATAAGAAAATA
Organism: Ruditapes philippinarum; assembly: GCF_026571515.1. Taxonomy (NCBI): domain Eukaryota; kingdom Metazoa; phylum Mollusca; class Bivalvia; order Venerida; family Veneridae; genus Ruditapes; species Ruditapes philippinarum. The sequence continues at coordinate 71,892 of NW_026867368.1, read as the reverse complement.
TATCAAACAAAATTCTTTGCTACTTTCAATTTAACCTTGTGATATGAAGTTTACATATCAAGTTTACAAAATTCCATGACTTTCCAATCATGGGTAAATATACGCTACCAATACAGTGTACCCCTGACATCCAAGAGCCACCTGCTACTGATCAGCCTTTATCGCCTCCAAGTATCTACAGTCCCTTCTCCACACACTCAGTCCAACACAATAGTAATATCCAGTCTATCAGCTGGCGCAAGCAACGCCAAAGTTTAACAATCATTTGATTCAATCTTATAATACCCTTAGAACAAACAATCGACCAGGACTTGGCCAGGCAGATTCCACATTTGATACGATGTACGCAGTTACTCAAATACTTACAATGGCTTGATACGATCGTCAGAACATACAATTAATATATAAGCCTACGCATAAGAATTAAAAACAAAACAAAAATGTTAAAACAAGCGTTAAGGCAGAACGCGACACTTTGCGAACTTTCGACTAGCGTCTTGAAAATTGGCATGCAGCAAGTTGACCATATTTCTGATTTGATTCCGTTGATTTTATTCCAATAGTTTCAGCCAATTTTTGTACACACGACGTCAAAGTTGACCATCAAAGCCCGTTTTTGAACATGACGTCGTTGCGTATCCTTGGCAACTGTAACGGGTATTTCACCGCCATTGGCGGACAAAATATCTTAAATCCTACAGCATTCGACGGAAATTATTTTTCCCTTTAAGCTGATATAAAATTTATTGTTTTACGCCGAAAAATGTTTGAGAAATGGAAAGAAAATTGTCAATTTTGTGTAATATTTGACGTTCAGTTTATCCGCAATTTTCGGCTTTAAAGCGGCTTATTAAAAAATTCCTGAAATAAATTTTTGATTTTTTTCTTTAAACGTACTTTAAAATGTATACTTAGTCAAAATAACTAAAAAATAGGGGGTCACCGACTCAAATTTTTCGGTACACGTGATTTTATTTCCCCCACTCCTTGAGTTATTTTGTAACGAAATTCGATGTATGCAGATACGTTTGAGAGTTCAAAGTACGGCAATAATGTTCAGCTTATCAGGAGAATTGTTCTAGAGTTTTACTTATACATATAAAACAACAATATGTTCCATTGCAAATTCTTAAAATTTAAAAATGAGACCTCACGATGAAAAAGCATATTTATATTTAAAATTTTAGCCTGGGATTTAGTCGTTGATTGGCGACGCCGGTGAGCGGCGTCGTCTTTTATGGAATGCTTTTTATTTTGGCCTATGGAAGGAGCTATTATTATTAGCAGTTAATTTCATGTTGTGTTAATTAGATTTATTTTGATTCGTAAAAATCAAGCAAACAAATATGTTGTTATATTTGTATTTAATAACTTTATATAAAAAGCATGTGCATTGTGATATTATTTTCACAAAATTGCAGGCTCAGTTTAACAGCTTGTCGACAATACTACATTCGGAACTGCCTCGGCTATTATCTATAATATTATCCGAAGACTGACGGAAAGGGCCGAATTGTTGCGATTGGACAATACTAAAACCGGATTTCGAATATCGTTGTGGTCTACATTGATGCCGTATCCATTCGTTCATTCATTTATATATTTTCAAAATTTTCCTACAAGAAGAAAGTTCACTTGCAAATGAGTGTAAGGATAGGTAATGGACTGTTGTAAACGATTATCCTATTGATTTTATCCATATTGCGTTTATCTGTTGCACAGAATGGTTGTTTTTACAAAGTGTACCAGTATTCGGATGTTGACAGCTATCCGATTTTCTGCAATTACAGCTGTCACACGGCCATCTATTTTTTATGAATACTTTACCATTAATTTGCATGGCTTAATAAAACTGAGCCTGCAACATTTCTTAATTTTGATGTTTAGGGTGTTCTTTTGGGTTTCAGTTTTTCTCTATTTTAAGGGGAAGTAACTCATGTTTACTAAATTATTTGTTCTTTTCTGTCTATCTTAGGTATTACTTACTATTTTGTTTTATAAAATTTACCAGTTGTAAGGTCATCAAAAGCAAAGAGGCCCTGATGAGTGAATATTGATATATATTTTTTACTGGCTTTATATACCCTAGACCAGATTTTACTAGTTTGTTCAGTTAGTACATACCTATAGGTATTCTGCTAGAGCATGTAGAGAGGAATCTTCTAATCAATATGTGATATTATTATTTTCTATGTGTTTGTATATAAATTGTTAATAAAATAACCTTTGGTAAAAATGAAAGGTAGAATATTTTAGCTATACATATAGGTGCTCATTAATTTTAAACACTTGATACATGTATATATATATGCACTTAGTTATATAGTAAAGTCTAATGGAAGGTTAATTTGTTAGTTGTTACTGTAAGAGATATGCATTTAATGTTTAGACACTCACACAATTTAATCTTTATTATATGATATAGACTATTTGAGATTTTTTTTTACTTTTATACTATACAATATCATGTACATTATAGTTTTCTTTCTACAAGATTATGAATTCCATCCAAACACCAGTGATAATAGGATGTTATATAATATTTATTTTAAATTGAACCTGAGAATTATTAATGTAATGTAGCATACAAGTGTATCATAGTATATGGATATAATGTGTATTTCTGTATTTAAAGACTTACAGTTATGATGGATGAGACTTACATTACATTTAAATTCTTAAATTGATAATACATGTATTTTGATCAGTCTACAGTTATAGATGTTATACCCAGTGTTAGCTGGCTAATAATAGTATCTAATAACAGAGTTTTATATATTATAGTTTTCTTTCTACTAGATTTTAAATTCCATCCATAAGTTACCAATTGTTAAATTTGTTAATTTTAGGAATTCATATTTATTTAATAGAAACTGGAATTATTATATGTTATGTGCATACATTTATATCTTAGTATATTGATATGATGAGACTATAATATTTCTGAATTTAAGAGTTACAGTTATGTCATTATTATTAAAGGGATGAGACTTTCATTTTAAAGTTATAAATAATAATATACATGTATTGATTGAAAATGTCCTGAAACTTGGATCAATCAATATAATTGATAAAGTCTCAAAAAATCATATTCTGAATAGTAATTCTAAATTTTTTTCTAACATGTGAATAGTTTGAAAAGACAGCTTCTGCCTTAAATCTAATTGTAATAGAGGGACCACCAGTCTCATCTCCAGGTCTCCTGATCAACCCGACACTACAGACTTTTCATATGAGTAGATTGTTACTTGTCCTCTGAATAAATTTGTACCACTAACTGTCTATAGTGATATTTGATGCCAGCAGGACAAACCAACAAAGCTACACAAAAGTAACTGGGCGCTAGATGAAAACTGAAATACATCTACCACAAAGTGGTTCTTTATTGCATTTCATTTTTTGCCCGGGCCCTGCATGCAAAACTACAAATCAGCCTTCATAAAATTTCTATCATAGATATGACATGTATTTGCACAGTTATGTTCACTTTCAATTGACCTGTTATAAATAATGGCACAAACAATAACTCGTCTATCCAGCCTTTTGAAGTAAAATAAGGTGTGATACAATATTATATATAAATGTTATTATTAACTTTAATGAACTATGAGTATGTAATGTTTTATTTCTTTATTTATTAATTTAAGAATTATTATATGTATAATTTAAAATCTAAATATCTGTCTTGGTTAAAACTGTTCATTATTAGGGAAAAAGTGTAAGCGGTCAGATAGCCTCAATCGTACAACCGCGGTTACATTATTCTGTGAGGTCCCACAGGGTATTCTGAGTTCTGGTCAAGCTCTGGAAATTTTTGCTCATCCTGTGACTGCAAATAACCATGAGTTTAAATCGACTATGCTCTTAAACATCAGAAATTGCAAGGACATGAATCAATATAGTGGGAAATAGGTTTAGGTTTAGAACTCTTTCATTATTATAAGAGAAATATGTGTAGCCCGGCGTGGATACCTCAGTTGGTCTTCTGAAAGTCATGGGTTTGAGTCATGGTCAGGCAATTTTTCAGTCAGGGTTTCAGAAGTGGTTTATTAACTGACACATGTTGATTTCATTTAATAGATTGCATATTTAATTTGAAATGGACAAAGGCAGTATTGCATGATACTTTTAACATTCTAGAAAAAACATTTGATACAGTTGATCACACTATTACGGCACCGAAAAAAAAGAAGTTCCGTTTTCTTCTTCTAGCGATGGAACTTCAAGAATCTGCCTTATGTAATGACATTCTTACATGGTTTAAGTTTATCTCTGATAGACATACCGCAGCTGGTACTCATTCTACTACTTCTCTGAGTACCTATGGTGTCCCCCTGATGTTCATTTTAGGTCCTCTTTTATGTCTAATATATGTATATATTTTTAAAGGGGGTCATTATTTACATTTTTTTTTTTTGGTTTTTGACACTTTTAAGATGAACACAGTTTTTTTTATCAATCTGGTCTTATTTTTTCTTCCCAGGTCCAATACGAATGACAGACTATTCTCTTCCTTACCAGTTCCTCCCCCTGACGGTTCTCTCCCTAACCGTTTCCTCCCCTGACGGTTCTCTCCCAAATTTATAATATGCAGACAGTTCTCCCCCAATTTCATTTTTATAAGTTGTCATTTTAGTTTAATAATATTTCTTAATGAAGATTATTAAAAGATTGTGTTTGATATCAACTGCATTTTATGTTTTATGTTTATCAGCTGAAAAGTGTTTGTAAATTTAACACCTTTTTTCAGTATTTTAATCCTATCAACACCTTTATTGTGAGAGATATAGATCATTGGACAGTGATTGATATACACCAGTAATTATGTTAAGGTCTAGCTTGTAATGTTCATTCATTTGTTAAATAGCGAATAAGGTGGAAACAAGTATGTTCTAGAAAATAAATAAACAACAACTGGTATGCAAACACATTCCACATTTACTTTTTTACGAAATTGATTTAAAAAACATGTAGTCATCACTAGTCATTAACTTGAAACAATATATAATACCAAATAACTAATATAATACTTATTCATCAACACCTTTTCACAGCTATTTTAATCTAATCAACACCTTGATTCTTGAGTAATGAATTAATAATCACCTCAATTATCATTGACAGCAAACTTAACGCATACATGTGAGTATTGAACTCCTTTTTTCATTATACAAAAGTTTAGCAATTAAAATTTATTAATCATTTTTTGCCTATAAATTTCATTTTTATTTATGAAAAAAAAAAAAAAAAAATATCTTATGATTATCCTAATCAAGTAAATTATTTTCAATGACTAAACACATTAAAATGTATACATTACATCAGAATAATTAACTAATATCATCATTGATCAATTATTATTATATGTTAAAAAAAATGTTTTTCTAATTCAATTTATATCAATTGATAATAAAGTTACAAATTTATTAAACATCTTAATACTTCAATAATTTTTTTTCTCTAATTTATATTAATTTTGATAATAAACTTACCGATTTATTGTTGTTGATGATGCTAACAAAATTGAAACTTGAATTAAACATCTGAATACTTCATTAAAGTATTTTTCTCTCTAATTTATATCAATTTATAATAAACCTACCCATTTATTTAACATCTAAACACTTCAATAAAATCTATTTTTTTCTAATTTATATCAATTGATAATAAACTTACCCATTTATTTATCATCTAAATACTTTAATAATAATGTAATTATGAAAATAAGAATGGGGAGGAACTGTCTTCTAATTTTCAAAAATGCAGACAGTTCTCCCCCAAAATAGGGAGAGAACCGTCAGGGAGGAAACGTCAGGGGAGGAACTGGTAAGGGAGAGAAAAGTCTGACTACCGTCCAATACTCGATTATATGATGATGACTCAGGTATCCTTGTATCTGGTAAAGTAAATCTTAAGATTGGTTTATTGACTATAAATTGTCTTTGCATCTTGGCAAGACAGAGTCTATTCTATTTGGTTTAAGTTTCAACTTAAACTGGGCCTAGCCTCCAGGTCACATGAAATGGTACTGCTATATAATTAAAGTACACATCTTTTGTTAAGTATTTAGATGCAAACCTGGATCAAATTCTTTTGGCGTCGCCCTTTGATGCTTTGCATCAATGCTTTTCTTGTATATTGCTTATTCGCTTTAAATTTAGGCGTTGATATTTTGCTTATTAGCTTAAAATACGCGTCATTTCCTACGAGCACGTCACAATTTCTGATTGATATATACTCGATTTTTTTAATTGAAGCAAAGACTGAAACCCAGGCTAGTAAAGTTTAAATGCATGTACATTTCAATATAACGTGTTACTTGAGCAAAAAGGAACTGCCAGCAGTGTACGAAACTTGCTATATATGTAACAAAAATTGTCTAATTAACTATCATGGGCTTGGTCGCAATATTATCGCATTTCCATTTTGTGACGTTTATGTTTGCTGAAAAAAAATGTACGAAAAACAAACGATTTTTTTTCTCGTTTTTAAGCATGATTAATAACTTCTTAAAGAATCGTGAACAGACGCATGTAAAGAAAATGACGTCAGGCGTTCAACGGCAACATATACGCTGCGCAAACAAAGAATGTCAGACGTTTCACTCCCAAGACGTTTCACTATTGAGACGTTTCACTCCCAAGACGGTTCACACCTAGAAGTTTCACTCCCATTTTGTCTATTGTATGGACGTTTCACTCCCAATTTTTAGAAATGATTACTAGGAAAGTTAACACATTTTAATTTCATTAATATCAAACAGTGTAAAAAGGAAATTCAATTTAATGTTTCATTTTGTTGATTTCAATGGTATTGTTAATACAGATTATTAGAAGAGTACTCATTTAATTATGGGCTGAGTGATAATTAAGAGGTGTAAATGAAAAACAAATTTCTGAAATATCACTTTTATAATGAGAAAATTATATTTATAATAAATTTAAAAAAAATAGAATAACATAGAAAGAACAACGTTCCAAAGGCATATTATAAGTATCAGTTTAAAAATTGAAATCACTACCAGTAAAGTAATTAATATTATTCAAATAATAAAAAATATCAATATATTAAATATAATGACTATATAATGATTTTTTTTGTAAGTCTTAAACAATGAAATGCAAAACATGTGTATAAAATAAATTATTTTTAAAATTATTAGTTAGTTACATCAGAGACATAGATAACAAAGTACATGTACATGTATATTAAAGTGTTATTTTAATCAAAAATTTTTTTTATTTAAGTGAAATAATGTGATAATTGCACATATGGATCAAAGAATAGAAAAACACCTTATTTCAAAACAACAATAAAGAAAATAAGATAACTGAAATGATAGAACTAGAAGTACTGAGTTTTAAGTCATTGACAAAAAGTGAAATCCCCCTTTATTCTTATTAAATTTTAAGGTCTATTTTAGTTCAATTAAATATTTTAGGTCTATTTAAGTATATCATAAGTATCAAAATAATTTTGGTATAAAACGGGAATGAAACATCTTCAAGACGTTTCACTCCCATTTGGGAGTGAAACGTCTTGGTGTGAACCGTCTTGGTGTGAACCGTCTCAATAGTGAAACGTCTGCCTACCCGCAAACAAATACAGCTGAGAGTTATCAGTGTAACTTTTTGATATTTTAATACAATAAGATCAATAAACTTGAATCGAGAAATATGCCATAAGGAACAAAAAGCAACTATATATTTTTATGTAAATTTAGAAATTTACGGAAATTCAATCATAAATTAATACTTAGTCTACAAGAAATTCTGCAAAGCTATACATTTTGCATTACCCACACTATGAGTGATATACTGTGAGTGATATGTATTTCATTTCACCTATTAAAAACCAGAATTTGAATTTCACTTGTAATCAAAAATTATCGCAACAATTAACAGAGTATATGCTAAATAATTTGCGAAATATTGACAAATTAAAATATACGGTTCATAAATGAAATTTAGTCAATTAAATTAAGTGAGGCAACAGTCATCTCAGTGGGTGTTGGATAACAGATGTAGCACGTTCGATTCTGCAAGTAAATAAACATCTTTAATACAAATTCTCTCGTTTTGGTTATCATTTTAGAACAATCATCATAATGTTAAAAATAATGATTAATTGAGAATTCACCATAGACGCTGTTCTTTTGGCAACTGGATAAACGTGTTTAGAAAATAACTTACATTCACTGCAGTCATTTGGGAATTTGTTTCATTTAAGTAAATTTATAAATGGAAACATTTTCTCTGCTTTTAACAGATATTTGTTGGCAGAGGTGTAAATAATCAAAATACCTCTACACTTGTCCCATCTACCCATGGATGACCAGTTTGTTTTTAAATTTTCACAAAGAAAAGGATCAAACAAACTTTTAGAACTATACTAAATATGCTTATTATCTTAGTTGGTATCTATATAGCATTTCCAGTCTTTCTTATATTTCAGGCAAAGGCAAATTAAGATTACTTTTAAGCTCGACTATTCGATAAGAAGAAGTAAAGCTATTGTAGTCACCCGAGCGTCCGCGTCGGCCTCCGCGTAACCACTTATGTTAAAGTTTTTGTAATACCTCAAATATTTTCAAAGTCCATTCACATATGGCTTTGAATTTTTGCACACTTGTTCATGATTATAACCCCAACCTGTAGACAGGAGGAGGTAACTGCATCAAGCATTTCGACAAAAGTATGCCCCTTTTCAACTTAATTAGAATTTACATTTAGGTTTGCATACCACCTCAGATATTTTCATATTCTATTGAAACAAGTTGAAATTTTATACTCTTCGCGATCTTTGAGAGCATAATATATAGGACTATCTACAAGGCCAAGAACTGTAACATGGATTTAACGAAAAAAAATTGTCCTTTTGTTATTAGCTCAGAAAATTTTACATTATCAAGGCTCTTTGACTATCAAGCACTAAGAATAGTCGAGCGTTGTTGTCTTACCGACAGCTCTTGTTTTGTACCCGGTCAATAGATTACCACTGTTGTCTGCTCTGGAACGAACGATGTCTCATCAACGTGTTTTGTAATAGACAGGCATTGTCTGTTTTGTATACTCGTCTGTCGATGTCAAATAATAGACACTGAATATTTTCCAACAGGTACCCATATGTCTTCTTGAATAAAGAAATCCCAGTGATTTAAGCGAAAATATTTTCTCACATAATGTGTTCATTGGTTAATGGTAGACATAGATTTTTCTTCAGTAACGAAACCGTGTTTCTGTCCGTTTCATGACGTCATTACAAATATCTTAAAAATCCTGAAAAGCACGAGGGAAATGCATTGTTTCTTGGCAGGGATAATATAATGATCAGTGACAAGGAATTGAATGATTTAAATTATTGTGATAGTGGTACATGTAAAGCAGACAAAATAAGGTGCATTTCTTCTCCCTAAATACAAGAAGTAGCTACAATGTACGTATGTTTATAGGCCTACAGCAAAAAATAATTAAACAGATATTGCAGAGTGAATCGTTATCGGGATAAAGACAATTATAATTTATTATATTATTGATGCATTATTTTACGAGATAAAACATATTTGGTGGAGAAATACATGTAGTTTTATTCAGAATCTAACTCATTGCTGAATTTCACTTCGGACAAGAACATGAAGAAGTCGACCGAAGTTGCGTAGATGCTCTTTTCAGACAACTCTCTAAAACCTCCTTCGCGATACTTTAATGATAGTAAAAAATCGTGTAGATTCTTGTAACTTTAATATAATGCCGTGATTCTGATTCCCTGAAACTCTTATACTTAGTTTATATTACCTATCAATCGTATTGTGTTCAATAATGGTCTAAATGGGTCATAAACATAACATTTCAAAACGTTATTTATCCAGCTAATTTTAATTTTCTGATCTATGAATATCTATTCTATGAAAATAAACAATGGAGAATAGTTGTGTCACGGACTTAAAATCCGTGGTTGAAATCTAAGTGAAACGGGCCGGGCCATAGTTTTTCAATGCCTTTATATTTGAAAGATCCTGGTGGGTTAAAATACCACACCGTGCATATCCAGTAATGGTCGAATGTGCAAATAACGTAAAAGTAACGCCGAATCTGTGCAACGCTATTGCCAAAACGAATAAAACAGTAAGTAAACGAACCAAAATAGTTTATTCTAGAAATGAATTAGCGCATACGGCTGCTACGACATTATACTTCAACCAGAATTACATTTTATTAGCAGAAATATGTTAACTTTTTTGATCATATGTCAGAAAGACAACATGATTATCGTTTTGAATGTGACTTTTGTGTTTCGTCAAAAAAATATGCACATTTAACACATTTAAAACATAACATTTTCATAGTCTATATACCTAAGACTTTTGCCAAACTATAAGTGCCGTATAACAATAGAAGGAAGCTGGTAAAATAAGATTTAGCTACCTTTAATGGGGTAACCGCCGTTAAAATCGCTTAGACGAAGTAGTAAGTTTGCAGAAGTTGTATGAGAACGTATATTGCCTTGTGTATTCGCGTTCTACTTACGAGACCATACGAGAAGAGCCGACGTGTTCCGTATAGACTAGATATCCATATTTTAGCTACTTGTGACGGAAAGTGCCAACGAGCTGCCATCATGTTTAAACAACAAACAGTTGATACAACATAACACAAATCTCATATCGCTGTGATTTATTAATTTATTATAGTCAATACGTATTAAATTAATCATAACATAAATATTGGGAAACAATCTCTGAATAAATAATACACGAGTGTTATTCAATAAACAATTATGAAGCTGTGTAGCAATTATCGAGAATGGCTACTTTATCAAAACCTGGTATATGGAGTTTAACGAGGAAATAATGTTATATGATTGTTATTGATATTTTGTAATTTGCCGCCAAATAAGTTCGCGTGCGTTTGATTTGACCAGAAGCATGGGAGAAAGTCAATATGTCAATTCAAGAATTAATTGAATGTCTGTGACATCACCCGGATCTCACAAAGATACTGAAAGTTTAAACTTGCATGTAACATAGGATGAGAAAAAATGTTAGGCCTGACAAAGAGTCGAACCCGGGACCCTCAGAATACCGTTCCGCAGCTCTACTGAGATTTGACACACTGAATTCTGTTCAGGTTTTCTGCGCTTTACTTATTCAAATCTGCATGTTTTAAAACAATACAAATGATAAATATATCTTTCTCATACAACATTTTGGGTGTTTATATTTGAGAATGCTTCCCTGGCCAAATTTTATCTGTTTTTTCCGTTTCAAGTGAACTTTTCTATATGTGGTTTATAACCCATCTTATAGCACATCATTTTCACTTATCCTTTATGTTTAGTGAAATTGCTCACTAAGTTATTTTCTAAACACGTGTATCCAGTTGCCAAAAGAAGCGGAGATCGTTTGTTCTTGGCACCGGATTATCCTCGAGCCACTGAAACGTTTTAACGCTTGTTTTATCATTTTTGTTTTGTTTTTAATTTTTATGGGAAGGCCTCTATATGTTCTGAAGATCGTATCAAATGTGGAATCTACCTGGCCAAGTACGATCCAGTAGATATTTGGTTCTTCTTGACTTTAGCCACAGGGTATTATAAGATTGAATCAAATGATTGTATAATCAGTTCAATGAATACAAACGCTTTTCTTGCAAATCAGACAGGATTATCTACCGTTTACACCGGTGCTAGAAAACTCTGTCTTACACCCCGCATGTAAGACAAGTCGCGTGCTTTAAATAACATCATTGACGCGCGCCTTTTATGAATGAATCGCGTTCTTAGGATGACGTCATGTTTCCGTTATGTTCAATGAAGTTGTATGTTCATACGCTACTATAAAGAAAAAGTGCGTAATGAGAATATCAGTTTTCATGATTTCAATTCCGAAAATAATTGACATGTAATATGCAAGAAAAAGAATCAAACACCGGCTGTTGGTACAAACGGGAATATCTAGCTCTCGGGTAACTGTTTAGCGGAAACTCGACAGAGCCTCGTTACCGCTGTAAACAGTTACCCTCGAGCTAGATATTCCGGTCTGTACCGGCAGTCGGTGTAAGATTCTTATATTCTTTAGCTTTTGACGTTTACTCTTCTTCAGAAAAAAAATGACGTTATAAAATAACAAATGACGCAACCTTCGTTTAACTATACGCTAAACAGAACGTGGCGTTAACACGGGAATAAAAACTTTGTCAAATATCATGAAAATAAATACAGCAATATACAATTAACTACATATAGAATATGAATCTGCACATGTGATACAAAAATTATCATAATTAATAATGATAAAAAGCCCTTGATATGACAAAAAAACATACCACATGTATATGTATATTTTTATATAGGCTGATCAGTAGCAGGTGGCTTTTGAATGTCAGTGGTACACTGTATTGGTGATGCATTGTAAGCCGTTGGAGGTGATAATGGCAAATTAATAGCAGGTAGTACAGGTAGTTTTTAATAACTGTCTGACAAGCAATCTGATATACCAGTACATGAAAGTGGTATAAGTGTATCAACAGAAAAATGCACCTCTGAGATGTGTTTTAACCAGAATCAATTAATGTTGATGCGAAGAGTTCGCATGAACAAAGTTTTAGTGTCGAAAGAATACGAAACTCGTCTAATGGAAACAAACCAGAATTACTAAACCCTCTCCCGGCAATATCAGTAACTGTTGTTTTTGCTTTCATCCATTCATCTAAGACATATTTTTTTATTTGTAACAAAATGACCAATTTTTCAAAACTGAAAGTCCGTGGCTGCTTGCTTCCAATGCTTCAAATCGCAAGTCTGTAGAAGTTGCGAGGCATATTTTAATAAAAACTAGAAATGTGTCCATAGGACACGGATGCCCCACACGCCACTGTTCTGTCAATCTTATGACTCTAGGTCAAATATTTTTTGGACTACATGTGCCACAAGTTAAAAACTAAAAATCAACATAGGGCCATAATTCTGTTAAATTTGGTCGCAGCAAAAATTCCTCCCTTTAGTACCATCTACACATTAAGGTTGTTAATCCCTGGAAGTTTAAGCAAAATCTGCCATCCGGTTTAAGAGGAGTTGCGTTCACAAAATTTCTACATAGTATATTGTGAAATAATCAACAAAGGGCCATAATTATGTTAAGTTTGGTTGCAGCGAAAATTCCTTCCTTTACTACCATCTACACATTAAGGTTATTCATCCCTGGAAGTTTAAGCAAAATCTGCCATCCGGTTTAAGAGGAGTTGCAGTCACAAGATTTCGGGACGTACGGACGGACAGACGGACGGACGGACGGACGGACGGACAAGTGCAACGCTATATGCTCCCACTTTGTGGGGGCATAAAAAAAACAATAGCATGTGCATAAATCACTGACAGGAAGTTTCAAAGGCGTATAATTCCCATCATAGGTTTCTTAACTCCCCGAAACTTAACAGCTGACATGAAAGTGTCTTTTATCCACGTATAAAACAACTCAGAGTTCATTTTTTCCCTAAAACAGGTTTAAGGAAACTTTCAAAAGGGTTTTGATGAAACCTTTGACCTGGAAAAATCATCCGAGGAAGACACTATTCAGTTGCAAGCTAGCAAAGATTTGCATTTCATCGGACGACGTAAAGTTATACACATTGAATATTTTATCAGGCTCATTCATTAAAGAGTGAATGGTCCTCTACCTCGTCAGTGATATACGTGCAACGACGTTGATAGAATGTCATAATGAGCATGATAATATGCAAATACTAAAGTTGTTGAATTAACATCAGGAAATGTTTCCCGTATATATAAGCACGGGGGAGGAAGTGTTACACGAGGGATGGTGTTCTTATGATAACTTGTCAAGGAGTTCTTGTGATAACAGTCACGGAGTTCGTCGGAAAACTATTATATACACTGCAAAACACTCGTCAAAAATGGTAATTTTCATCGTTAAAATTAAGTTTTAGGTGCTAAATTAAACTTTATACATATTGTCGGTGTGACGTAAAACAAAATAAAAAATGTACATTGTATTATGTGTCAAAACTAATTCATAGTCCATTTTTTCATGGCCTCTTGCAATCAGGTAGTTTTGAGTAAAATTTTCAAATTATTTGCCAATTTGCAAGTATTGACTTTTTTATTTCATGTCTTCATCCTTGCCATACGTAATTACCTAATCATAATGCAAAAAACGCAAACATAAAGCCCCGACTAACAAATTTATACCCGATTTTTTTAAATGTCCCGGAGTTCTTGTGATACCTCAAAATATGTTCTGGAGTTCTTATGATAACTTTTGATAAATTTGTCAATACTTGGTGGCCAGTGGGGGGGGATGTAGACAACTGCCGGACTGGAGTTGCCGTACCCAAAGATTTCCCAGTCTTTGTCTCGGGACGAGACTTCTCGAGGGGAAAGGAATGTAATGACGTTGGTAGAACGTCATAATAAACATGAACATGATATTATCACATAAATCGCGGCGCAGGAGTGTAATAAAGCCATTTATTTCATGCTTTTCGGTGGTTTATAGAAATATATCAGTGATATAAAACTGGTAATTTCACTGTTTGAAACAGTGTAATTACCACTTTGATAATTTCACTGTTTTGAATTTAAGCCCCTTACGTTGTTTCGGTGAAATACCAGCGTGCACAGAACTGGGTACCAACTTAATGACGTGACGTCGTAAATGACGTCATGTTGTATTATTATTTGGCGCGCTTATCATTCAGTATTAGGTTAAATGTCTTTTTAAAACGTTTCTTTGCATATAATAAAAAAAAATTTGTTTAGTTTAGTGTAAGATCGAAATATATTTCACCTTGTGAACACCAAAAGTTCATATTTCACTCGTGGCTGCGCCACTCGTAAAATATACCTTTTGGTGCTCACTCGGTGGAATATATTCCGATCTTACACTGAACTAAACAAATATCCTCTATTTAATAAAAACAATATTACACTAGACGATATCACTAGTGTAATAACACTTTGACGTCACTTCATTTGCGCTAAAAACATAGCGTTAAAGCGCGCTAATGTTAGCTTACACTACAGGCGCGTCAAAGAAAAATGACTCTTGATAACAGTTTACCGTTCTTATTTTATATATGTGATAAATAGAATATGATATTCGTGTAGACTCAATACTAAATTTATTGAACTCGTTGAATAAAATCATATTATGCGAGCCTCTACTCGTTGAATAAAACAATATTATGCTCGCCAGAGGCTCGCATAATATGATTTTATTCAACTCGTTCTTAAACCTACACTCATTCAATATCCTCTATATATTACCGGCGCCAGTGATGGCAGATCACTGCAGTGATGGCAGATAGCTGAAATTTACCGCTCGGTACAGGTAGGTTATAAATTTGGTTGGTATTATTATATTACACAAATACAGCCCATTTCATTGCTATGAAAATATTGTCCATTGACTGGAGATACTATTTGGACTCGCCTTTCCTGTTTTTAGACTATTTTGAGCAGGTTTAAAGTGACAGCTTCGGAAAAATCCGTGAAAATGTCTGTTTTTTGTTCAAAATATCTCAAGTTTCAACTAAATGGCAGGATTTCGTGTTATTAATATAGACGTTCATCCATTTGGGTCTCGCAAGCCAAATATCTACCACGTGAATCTTTTCTTGAAAGTTTTAATGACGTTCAATCTGGTCCGGTCGAAGAAAAAATGCTGCCGTTGTAGGCAGATACTTATATTAAATGCTGCCGTCGATGGCAGAAATACCATGAAAGTGGCTAACATTCTGACAGAAAATCAAAGTCAATCTTTTATCATTTCCTCTATTCTTTGCACCCCTTTAGTCGGAATTGAGACGTTAAACTATCATTTCTAATATTTTCTCAAGATAGAAAAGTTTTTAATGTGGTATGAGCATCCAGCACGCAGTTACAATACAAAATGTGATGATTCAGTACGACCGAATTGCACGAATACGCCCTATACAAATTGAAACACGTCTGAACCTTTGATGGAGTAATTACGGTCCTTTCCAAGTTACTGTGGCGTGCTCTGCAATTTCGGGATGTCGCTTAACAAATGCATACCACCAATCTTTACCTTGTCTATATTGGTAAAGGGATTTTGTGACCATCATCATCCGTTATTTTTTATTCATGCCGTAGTTCGTCCAAAGCCAACACTTTTTTTGTTTTTTGTTCGCCAATTGCAGTAAGAATAGTTCTCGATGTTGGAGCTAACGGAGTTCTGGCTATTGCTGACTTTGTTACACAAAGTCGATCGGCTGACTTCTTATACGCTCTGACTTGATGCTTCCCACAACAGTGTTTTTCATTGCAAACTGATCGTACGTCGTCTGTATTCGCTACGCTGCTTAGGTAGCTTATATTTACCCATGATTAGAAAGACATGAATTTTGTAAACTTGATATGTAAACTTTATATCACAAGGTTAAATTAAAGTAGCAAAGAATTTTGTTTGATATATTTTCTTATATTTAATCAGTTTGCTATTTATTTAAATCGGCAAATGTTATCATCTACAAATGCTACTGATATGTGTGACCTTTAAAATCATAATGTAAAACGTACTGGCGGTGCACCAATAATTGATAAAGAAAAAAACGTTTGAACACGTAAATTTATGGAATTCGAATATGATATTTACCTTCCAGGTTGATTTAAAGTGACTTTGAGAAGAGAAACTGCAAATATAAAAGGGCCATTTGTCATGGTATGTATTTTCTATTGTACAAACTATATTATAATAATATTGTTTGATAAATGCTTTAACGTATCAGTTACTATTTACTGATATACATGGTAGTTATAATAACACGTAAATATTGAAACCTTTTTTTAAAGGGGACTAAATCGGCATATCTTGTTTACAATTTCTACCCGAGTCTACATCTAATGCTATGTTTGATGACATCAAGGTTTTTTATTTTCTTGTATGAATTATCGTTTCATTTTCTGTTTCTTCGTGATTGGTTTAAACATTTTTATATAAGCTAGTTTGCATAACAAGTTTTTGCAACTTTTATTAATCACGCTCGAGTCTGTTTCCTGGAACCAACCAGTATTGGTGTCATATGAAGAAACATGTGGTCGTTAACCGATAAGGGATCGAACCCACCATGATCCCAGGTTTGAGAGGCAGATACCTTATTCACTAGGCCATCGCTCCCTTTCTTCGGGATCATTTACACTTCTCGGAGATTCTTTCCTATTTAGGCTGTTTAATGATTTCTACATCTAATTTAGCTTTTTACGGCATACGGTATCTTAATAATAATACATATTTCAACACAGTATAATACCGTTTAAAATCTGCTATTACCATTTCCCATTGTTTTCTTTAGGCTACAAGGGGCTTGCTCGTCGGGGCGATAGACTTCGGCACAACATATTCTGGCTGGGCTTTCTCCTTCCTGAATGATTTTCACTTGGATCCTACTAAAGCGTCTGTCAAGCAATGGTACTCTAGTGGAATTCTAGTTACAGAAAAAGCACCAACGTGTTTGTTGATAAAGTCAGATGGAAAGACTCTTGAAGAGTTTGGATATGATGCTGAAAACAAATACAGGGAGCTTGCAGACAATGAAATGCACGAGGAGTATTATTACTTCAGAAGATTTAAAATGGCTCTAAATAAAAAGCTTGGTGAGGTAGGTACTTGTAACTGTTGATTGACTGTTCTAATGTGACTCTATCTTTTGTGTATCATGATCAGAATCTCGATTTACAAATGTCAGGAAAAGGAATGGACATCATTTGTTTATCTTCTTAAAATAATGTACATAGATAACAAATATACATGCACTTATGAACATATGGTTTAAGAATTATTGATTGGTATTTTAAAAAGAATGACTTTAAACTTCAGAAACTGGACCGCGGCATGACAATAGAAGATGAGATGGGAAAGTCGATGATTGCGTTAAACGTGTTTGCCATTGCAATCGAATATCTAGTAGGAGATATGATGAAGAGTGTAAATGATACACTTAAAACTCCTTTAAAAAAAGATGATGTTCATTGGGTGCTTACTGTTCCGGCAATATGGACAGATGCTGCAAAACAATTTATGAGAGAGGCTGCGGTGCAGGTTATTTTCGTCTTCTCTTTTTCATGTAGACGTTTTAAATGCTACCTTCATCTGTATTTCAAACATTAAAAATTTGTAAACGTGCGTGTGTGCGTTGTCATTTGACAATTAGATTTCAAAGAATGTAAATCACTATGTTTTTTGCTATTGTGGGAAATTGGAATAGAAATATGTATACATGTACTAGACACCGTACTATTTGCTTTTATAAACCTATGGTAATGTAAGTGTTTATTCTCTAAAAACATATGTTCGTCAATTACGTTTAAAAGTAAAATGTTGATATATGCTTATTTTGTTTTTGTTTTTATTTCAAGGCTGACCTTTTAACGAACAAATTGACGATTGCACTGGCGCCAGAAGTAGCATCGATATTTTGCCGCCATCTATCGGTGGATACAGCTATTTCTGGTGGAAATATTTCAATAGCGAAGATGCCTGTCGGTACTAGATACATGGTTCTCGATGCAGGAGGTATGAAACTTTTTCTTTTATTTGAACGAAATACCAAATCACACATGTCTCTATATCGGACTGTGATTTGTTTATCCTAGGTTTTCATTTAGTCAAATATCTCGGTATTCTTATTCGTTTTACTATCGACAGATTTATAGTTTTGTCAAAGTGTTTTTTAATAGATGGGGGACTGGGATAAAACTATATAGTATCGTTAGTATGTTTGTTTCCGGGGATAGTCTGTCTACCTTTTTATTTCCTTTTAATCGGGACAAATGAAATCACTATGCTGGAAGCTTAAAAGAGGAATTTGTTCTTGCAATTTAGCTTAATTTGATGCAAAAGTTGACTCTTCAAAACAAAATCTTCTGCAGGCATTACATATATAATGGTCAAAGATGCTGATGGCGTTTTTATCTTTTAATATTGATATATCCAGGTAAAAGGATTTTCCTGTTTATGATTCATAGGATCTTCCGTAATCCGTAATTAGATTGGGGCATATTTTCTACATATTGGTAGCTAAATATTTATGCTACAATTCTCTTTCAGAAATACTCAATTAAAACGTGTATATATGTTATCACAATAACGGTTCTAGATTGTTTGGTGTTTGACCGTGCTTTTGGCATCCCTTAAAGGGAGACACAGGCAAAATTTTCATTTCTTTGTTTTGAATTTTTTATTAATTATTCTGTTAATGCCCTGAAAATGAATACATTAGACAGTCAAAGGAACCAATTGTTTCTCCATATAAAGAATAAAATGGTGGTTTTCTATCTTGACCCGCGTGGGTCAGGTTAGAGTCACCTAGGATTTCATAATATTAGTCGTCAAAGTGAACTCTGGAAACGTTAAAAACATGTCAAATGAATGTCTTAGACTTGTTTCAATCATACAATATCCACAATACCTGTTATTGTAACTTCAAGGGTTTGTTCAAGTCACATGACTTGTTTTAAAAAATATTCGGTGATTCTATTGGCGTCTAAATTTTGTTCAACATAAATAGATATATTTACGCGTTAAACCTAAAATATATAGAGTTTAAACAGAAATTCATCTTGAAACTTTAAGAAATGTCATTCTAGTGTGATTTGAGTACATAAGATCAGTTTAATATTTTTTGTTATTTGTTTGCCTGAGTATCCCTTTAACCCATTAAAACAAATATTTGCAAATGTCATAAATGATTAAATGTCATGACATTAATAGTAACTATCAATGAAATATAGAAGAGCCGAATAGACTTTTCCAATTTTCAAATTCATTTGTACTGTAGGTAGACGTAACTCGAAATAAAAATGCGCTCCATACATTGATTGTAAATTCTTATATATCAAAGGAAGCCTTAATACTTTCTATAGAAGAACATTACGGTCATCCATAAACATTGGTTTCACATGTACCATCGCTACACTTACTACATAGTTATATTCCAATTCCTCTGTATAATAACACTTTGATAAGACTATGAATCAGCCGATGTACAATGTATGTTGCTTTGACTTTGACTACTGGCATTTGCAACTATAAATTAGAATCTATACCTTTAAAATGTATAATTATACAACTTGAGTTTAAGATTTTAGTGAAGTGCCTTTGTTCAGCATTACAATTCGGCGATTGATTGAGAGTTGCAGTATGCCCCAAGCGTAAAATCAGCCCGTTGCCTTGTTTTCCCGTAATATGAATCAATTCGGTGCCATTAAAAATTTACAGGGTTGTCAAAATATACGTATTACAAATTCATTAGGCTACCGGACAAAACATTTTACTAAAACCATTATATTATCGCGGAATGATTTTTTCTTTAATTGATCATTGAATACCCGAAAATTCATGGATAATAATTACTTTTTTGGCAATTTTATGCTAGTGTTTGCTAGTACTTCACTGACATGTGAAATTTGTTTTTCGATTCCAACTCATAAAAAAGACCGTTAACAAACCTTATAAAGTTTTATAGGATTTCCTTAAACATTGCAATGTTCCGTGCAAGTAGAATATTCATAGACTTTAAGATGTAAATGTGTTTATTTTATATATTTTCTTACCTTGTCAAGCTAAATATCAATTTTATCTAAATCAACCGGTGTCAATAAATCCAAATCAGTTCAGGAACGGGAAAATATTCCAAATCAGCCCGGAACGATTACGCACCGTGTATATATGATTATGCATACTTTTGAAAAAGACTTTGCTCACTCTTGTCGGTCTTTACATTAACAATCGTTGTACATGTACATGAAATTCCACTTTCTTCGACAAAATGATAAAATTCCTTTTCTTCTTATTACATCATACTTTTATGATGATTTCCAAAGTTCTTAACATGAGGTATGCTACCTATAACTCCGGTCAAACCGGTAGGGGACTTAAACACTTGTGACATTACTACAATGATGATTAATTTAAATGTGACCTTGAGATCATTTATGATCTTGACCGTCACGAGATTGAAATAATATTACGTTCATGAAAACATGTTTTCTTGGAATACTCTTTAATACATTATTATTCCTCTGATGAACTTGACTTTAAAATGATAAAAGGCCGAGCGTGCCCATCAGACACTGGCTATATTGTTGTATTGTTTAAGAAGCTTACTCAATTAAAAAATACTTTGTTTAATCAAACTGTTTCTGTTTAAAATTTGTGTGTATGTATTGATGTTTTTTGCAGGTGGAACAGTTGATATAACGGTACACGAGATTGTTAATGAAAACAGCGTAAAAGAGATCCAATCAGCAAGTGGTGGTGGGTGGGGAGGTATACTAGTTGACATGGTTTTTGAAAACCTGCTTATTGATCTAGCTGGACCCGAGGTTTATAAAACCTTTAAACGTGATGAGACAGACGACTGGCTTGATATTTGGTGCGATTTTGAAGTAAAAAAGCGATCAGTTGGACCGGAAAATAACGCTCGGGTTAATATGAGATTTCCTCTTTCGTTCAGCAAAACCTTTGAAGAAATCACTAAAGGAAATCTAATGGATGCCATTAAAGCTTCAAAGTATGCAAAGGATATTGAGTTTTGCGGAGACAAGATAAAAATTTCCGCAAGTCTCTTTAAAAGTCTTTTTGAACATTCCATCGGAAAAACTATCAACCATGTCACAAGTCTACTTCGAGATGCAAATGTAAGAAAGATAAAAACAATTTTGATGGTAGGAGGATATTCTGAGTCTCCTATGCTGCAACATGCAATTAAACAAGCGTTTACAGGACAAGATGTTGTTATACCAATTGGTGCATCTTCTATTATTCTTAGAGGAGCTTTAGTGTACGGACATAGTCCGGTATCCATACGGGAAAGAGTCTTGAAGTACACATACGGTGTTGATTCACATAAATCATTCAAAGAAGGGACTGATCCAGAACATTTGAAGGTTATAGGTGCAAATGGTGCACGATGTAGAGTTTTCAGTAAACATGTTGAAAAAGGACAAATCGTCAAATGTAATGAACCGCAAGTTGAAAAGTCTTACAAGACAAGAAACAAATTTCAAAGTGCAGTAGATTTTGACATTTTCGCCACAGAACAATGTAACCCAAGATATACGACTGAATGTACGCTTATTGGAAAATTGGAAATTGATCTTCCGGAACCAGAGGAGCAGCCTGGAAGAAGGATCAAAGTGTCTATGACGTTTAGTGGAACAGAGATTATCGTGAAAGCAGTCGATGAGAAAACAGGCAAAAACTGGAGCGTTTTCATCAACTTCCTTGGATAAATTTTAATGCGTATCTGCCAATAGTTATATGTACAGTGTACTTAGTTTTTTTCTGCGTAATGACTAGTTTTATTTTAAAGATATTATGAAGTAGTAAATGAAAATCGTTTTAAAAAAATCTTGATAAAGTTAGACCGGGAGAAAACTTTTGACTCATTTATGGGGAATGGTCAAATGCACAAATTTGTAAAAAGAATTCTTCGCAATTAAATATAATAAGGCTTCATAAGTTAAAACATATAGTTTATATATAACTAATACATGTATGTTGCTTATTTGTTAGAAATAGTTGTTATTGCGCACATACAAATCAAAATGTGCTAAATAACTATACTAATATAAGGGCGGATACGGGTGTGCATACGAATTTAAAGAGAGTGCGTAATCACCTTAAAATTATAATAAATAATAATAGAGACTATAGTGAGCAATTTCACTAAACATAAAGGATAAGTGAAAATGATGTGCTATAAGATGGGTTATAAACCACATATAGAAAAGTTCACTTGAAACGGAAAAAAAACAGATAAAATTTGGCCAGGGAAGCATTCTCAAATATAAACACCCAAAATGTTGTATGAGAAAGATATATTTATCATTTGTATTGTTTTAAAACATGCAGATTTGAATAAGTAAAGCGCAGAAAACCTGAACAGAATTTAGTGTGTCAAATCTCAGTAGAGCTGCGGAACGGTATTCTGAGGGTCCCGGGTTCGACTCTTTGTCAGGCCTCACATTTTTTCTCATCCTATGTTACATGCAAGTTTAAACTTTCAGTAACTTTGTGAGATCCGGGTGATGTCACAGACATTCAATTAATTCTTGAATTGACATATTGACTTTCTCCCATGCTTCTGGTCAAATCAAACGCACGCGAACTTATTTGGCGGCAAATTACAAAATATCAATAACAATCATATAACATTATTTCCTCGTTAAACTCCATATACCAGGTTTTGATAAAGTAGCCATTCTCGATAATTGCTACACAGCTTCATAATTGTTTATTGAATAAACACTCGTGTATTATTTATTCAGAGATTGTTTCCCAATATTTATGTTATGATTAATTTAATACGTATTGACTATAATAAATTAATAAATCACAGCGATATGAAGATTTTGTGTTATGTTGTATCAACTGTTTGTTGTTTAAACATGATGGCAGCTCGTTGGCACTTTCCGTCACAAGTAGCTAAAATATGGATATCTAGTCTATACGGAACACGTCGGCTCTTTCTCGTATGGTCTCGTAAGTAGAAACGCGAATACACAAGGCAATATACGTTCTTCATACAACTTCTGCAAACTTACTACTTCGTCTAAGCGATTTTAACGGCGGTTACCCCATTAAAGGTAGCTAAATCTTATTTTAAACCAGCTTCCTTCTATTGTTATATACGGCACTTATAGTTTGGCAAATGTCTTAGGTATATAGACTATGAAAATGTTATGTTTTAAATGTGTTAAATGTGCATATTTTTTTGACGAAACACAAAAGTCACATTCAAAACGATAATCATGTTGTCTTTCTCACATATGATCAAAAAAGTTAACATATTTCTGCTAATAAAATGTAATTCTGGTTGAAGTATAATGTCGTAGCAGCCGTATGCGCTAATTCATTTCTAGAACAAACTATTTTGGTTCGTTTACTTACTGTTTTATTCGTTTTGGCAATAGCGTTGCACAGATTCGTCGTTACTTTTACGCTATTTGCACATTCGACCATTACTGGATATGCACGGTGTGGTATTTTAACCCACCAGGATTAAATATAAAGGCATTTAAACTATGGCCCGGCCACACTTAGATTTCAACCACGGATTTTAAGTTATAATTGATTTTCATAGAATCAAATCAGATTGTATAATCAGTTCAATTGAATACAAACGCTTTTCTTGCATATCAGACAGGATTTTGAAAATCTACCGTTTACACCGGTGCTAGAAAACTCTGTCTTACACCCCGCATGTAAGACAAGTCGCTTGCTTTAAATAACATCATTGACGCGCGCCTTTTATGAATGAATCGCGTTCTTAGGATGACGTCATGTTTCCGTTATGTTCAATGAAGTTGTATGTTCATACGCTACTATAAAGAAAAAGTGCGTAATGAGAATATCAGTTTTCATGATTTCAATTCCGAAAATAATTGACATGTAATATGCAAGAAAAAGAATCAAACACCGGCTGTTGGTACAAACGGGAATATCTAGCTCTCGGGTAACTGTTTAGCGGAAACTCGACAGAGCCTCGTTACCGCTGTAAACAGTTACCCTCGAGCTAGATATTCCGGTCTGTACCGGCAGTCGGTGTAAGATTCTTATATTCTTTAGCTTTTGACGTTTACTCTTCTTCAGAAAAAAATGACGTTATAAAATAACAAATGACGCAACCTTCGTTTAACTATACGCTAAACAGAACGTGGCGTTAACACGGGACTAAAAACTTTGTAAAATATCATGAAAATAAATACAGCAATTTACAATTAACTACATATAGAATATGGATCTGCACATGTGATACAAAAACTCTCATAATTAATAATGATAAAAAGCCCTTGATATGAGAAAAAAACATACTAAATGTATATGTATATTTTTATATAGGCTGATCAGTAGCAGGTGGCTTTTGAATGTCAGTGGTACACTGTATTGGTGATGCATTGTAAGCCGTTGGAGGTGATAATGGCAAATTAATAGCAGGTAGTACAGGTAGTTTTTAATTACTGTCTGACAAGCAATCTGATATACCAGTACATGAAGGTGGTATGAGTGTATCAACAGAAAAATGCACCTCTGAGATGTGTTTTAACCAGAATCAATTAATGTTGATGCAAAGAGTTCGCATGAACAAAGTTTTAGTGTCGAAAGAATACGAAACTCGTCTAATGGAAACAAACCAGAATTACTAAACCCTCTCCCGGCAATATCAGTAACTGTTGTTTTTGCTTTCATCCATTCATCTAAGACATATTTTTTTATTTGTAACAAAATGACCAATTTTTCAAACTGAAAGTCCGTGGCTGCTTGCTTCCAATGCTTCAAATCGCAAGTTTGTAGAAGTTGCGAGGCACATTTTAATAAAAACTAGAAATGTGTCCATAGGACACGGATGCCCCACACGCCACTGTTCTGTCAATCTTATGACTCTAGATCAAATATTTTTACAAGTTGAAAACTAAAAATCAACATAGGGCCATAATTCTGTTAAATTTGGTCGCAGCAAAAATTCCTCCCTTTACTACCATCTACACATTAAGGTTGTAAATCCCTGGAAGTTTAAGCAAAATCTGCCATCCGGTTTAAGAGGAGTTGCGTTCACAAAATTTCTACATAGTATATTGTGAAATAATCAACAAAGGGCCATAATTATGTTAAATTTGGTTGCAGCGAAAATTCCTTCCTTAACTACCATCTACACATTAAAGTTGTTCATCCCTGGAAGTTTAAGCAAAATCTGCCATCCGGTTTAAGAGGAGTTGCAGTCACAAGATTTCGGGACGTACGGACGGACAGACGTACGGACGGACAAGTGCAACGCTATATGCTCCCACTTTGTGGGGGCATAAAAACACAATAGCATGTGCATAAATCACTGACAGGAAGTTTCAAAGGCGTATAATTCCCATCATAGGTTTCTTAACTCGAAACTTAACAGCTGACATGAAAGTGTCTTTATTCCACGTATAAAACAACTCAGAGTTCATTTTTTCCCTAAAACAGTTTTAAGGAAACTTTCAAAAGGGTTTTGATGAAACCTTAATTTGACCCGGAAAAATCACCCGAGGAAGATACTATTCAGTTGCATGTTAGCATCTGACGACCCAAACAAATAATTATTATGTGTCAAAACTAATTCATAGTCCATTTTTCATCGCCTCTTGCAATCAGGTAGTTTTGAGTAAAATTTTCAAATTATTCGCCAATTTGCAAGTATTGACTTTTTTATTTCAAATCTTCATCCTTGCCATACGTAATTACCTAATTATAATGCAAAATTGCAAACATAAAGCCCCGACTAACAAATTTATACCCGATTTTTCAAATGTCCCGGAGTTCTTGTGATACCTCAAAATATGTCCTGGAGTTCTTATGATAACTTTTGATAAATTTGTCAATACTTGGTGGCCAGTGTGTGTGTGTTGGGGGGGGGGGAATGTAGACAACTGCCGGACTGGAGTTGCCGTACCCAAAGATTTCCCAGTCTTAGTCTCGGGACGAGACTTCTCGAGGGGAAAGTAATGTAACGACGTTGGTACGAGAACGTCATAATGAACATGAACATGGTAATATGCAAATACTAAAATTGTTGAATTAACATAAGAGAATGTTTCTCGCATATAAGGACACAAACCACTCGCGGTGGTGAGATAGCTTTTCACCGACAGAGTTTGTGTGCCTTCAAAACGTTACATACGCCCTTTACAAATTGAAACACGTCTGAACCTTTGATGGAGTAATTACGGTCCTTTCCAAGTTGCTGTGGCGTGCTCTCTGCTATTTCGGGGTGTCGCTTAACAAATACATACAACCAATCTTTACCTTGTCTATATAGGTAAAGGGATTTTGTGACCATCATCATCCATTATTTTTTATTCATGCCGTGGTTCGTCCAAAGTCAACACTTTTTGTTTCCCAGCTGCAGTAAGAATAGTTCTCGATGTTGGAGCTAACGGAGTTCTGGCTATTGCTGACTTTGTCACACAAGGTCGATCGGCTGACTTCTTACGCTCTGACATGATGCTTCTCGAAGTGACATTGAACTCGACTGGACTGCCGCAACAGTGTTTGTCATGGCAAACTGATCGTACGTCGTCTGTATTCGCTACGCTGCTTAGGTAGCGTATATTTACCTATAATTAGAAAGACATGAATTTTGTAAACTTGATATGCAAGGTTCAATTAAAGAAGCAAATAATTTTGTTTCATATATTTTCTTATATTTAAACAGTTTGCTATTTATTTAAATCGGCAAATGTTATCATCTACAAATGCTATAGTCTGATTTTATTGACCTGTCAATTATGAATACATAATAGCACTCATTTAAATATTCGATCCTACTTTTTTAGATTAGAGTTATTTTTTCTTTATTTTTAAGTATATTATAATGAAAATGATCAAGCGCTTTCAGAATTTTCTACACAGATATGAAACAACTAAGAAACACTGAATTGTCACGTTTTGTATTGTATTTTACGGCACTGAAATGACATTTATTGATCTTAACCCAAATGAATTTTGAATATTATTAATTCTTTAACAATGTTATATAATAAAGTATAGTGTTAACAAAAAAGTGCAAACACCTATTAAAACAGAAAAAAACAACATTAACTTCAAAAATTTTGAAAATAGTTATGATTAAGAAAAAAATGCCTGGACATACGCTGTCTCGATCTTACAACACGTAGGACATTTAGAAATTATATACCCGTAGTTTACCCTATTGCGCTATAACGGTCAGTGTAACTTATGCATAGAAACCAGATGAATTTAATCATATCTTACTGCTTAAATCTCACGGAATTTACCGAACATTTAGCGAATATTAATATATTCTGTGCATTGACCGTATAATCAGTATGGAATTGACAGGTTAATAAAATCAAACAATACCTGATATTTGTTACCTTTAGAATCACAATGTAAAACGTATACTGTCCTAGGATAATAATTTGAGCCTTTGTTAACATAACAAAGACCAATAACAATGTGAAAAATTGGTTTGGCAGATCAATGCCACAACCTATAAAAATGAAAATAAAACTACAAGTTTTCATATGTCTTGTTAGCGAAGTAGGTAGAGCAACCGTGTCAGTAATATATTTTACCCGTACAGGCAGAAGTTCGACTACTGGTAAGACACTTTTTTACCTCAGAAAACAGTCAATTGTTCAGAAAACAAGTTTGACCCTTTTTTTTCATTTTCATACATAAATATGAGATCGACTATTTTATTACACTGCGATCAAAAAAAAATACAAAAAGAAAATAGAATAGAAATAAAAAAAAAGATATACTATAAAATACATATTATAAGAAGAAAACAAAAAGGAAAACGAAAAATAAATAAATAATAATGATAAAAAACAGAGCAATAAGAAAAAACTGTGGTTATAAAATGGCACTACGTGGAGTTCGAACCTATGAGTACAAAACACTAAAAGTGCCAATAACTTCGATCTCCCGACAGAGCCATAACGGTCATACACCAACTATACTGTAAGAATAATGCTATATAGTATATGTAAGTGTTTACTTTTACGATATCGGATAAAAATTCAGATATCCGGTTTTTGAACTTTCCCATGTACCGTTAAGACCAAATTATCATCCTAGTACTGGCTGTGCAAAGAAATAAACGTTGAACACGTAAATTTATGGAATTCGAATATGACATTTACCTTCCTGGTTGATTTAAAGTGACTTTGGGAAGAGAAACTGCAATTATAAGAGGGCCATTTGTCATGGTATGTATTTTCTATTTTACAATCTATATAATAAATCTTTTGTTTGATTAATTATAGAATGCCGGTAGGGACATGCCACTTTGCTTATTTGCCAACTACTGAATTGCTTATTTGCTAAATGCTGATTTGCCAAATTTCTTATTTGCTAATTGCTTATTTGCTTATAAACATAAATTCGTATGCTATTGTCAGGCGACACGTCCGATTCGCAAAGTTCTTGTTTGATATAACATAACAAGTCTTTGTAGACTTTATTTCAAGCTCATGAACCAATATCATGTTATTATGTTTATAAAGTTTTGTTAATTATAACTTGTGAAATTATGATCAATCCATCATTACCTAGAATATATGTAGAAAGACAGATGGATACTTTTTATTCAATTTCGAAAAAAATAAATTCAGTTTCAAAAACTAGTTTTTTAATTATCTTGAGTTTCAGTTTTAGCTCCACTATTCAGAGAATAGGGATGCTATTCTACCCACCAAGGCATTGGTTTTCTTGGTAACTTGTGTTTTCTGTCGTATCTCTTTCACTTTAGCTGCATGATTCATGCATCTTAATGCAACTTATGACACACAGACATAAGTGATCTCAAAATCTTACAGAGCTAAAAACGAAGCCTATTGCGTTATGGAGGGCGATCGTTGCCAAAATTCCAGACATGTAATGTGTTCCTTTTGAAAACTACTTTTGAAAATGCGAACATGTATGTCTAGCATTTTTGATTGTATTCGTGCACAGAAAATGATTTGCCTCTTAATCCAATCTTTTAATTGAAGGCAACCGCTTTTAAATAACAAGTTTACATGTAAATCTTAACAACTGAACTAACATGGAGAACTACAACAAATTTACAAGTTCGTATCTTCTATTGCATATAATACATAAGCATGTTTACACACTTGTAGATATCTATCTGTACCTGAAAAATACAAATGAAATGTAAAACTCGAATACAGAAATTATAATTTAATAAAACGTGTTTGCAGTCGTAGAACTACAACAGTACGTTTACACAGTAACATGTTTAAAATGACAAAAGTAGAAACGAGTTAAAACAAAGTTAAACGATTTTAAGTCATGCATGCCGCCCCGCCCCTCTCTGAGTATTTATTAAGGAAATGTACGGACAGATATAATAACCGTCGCCTCTCTCCTATTTCTCAATAAAGTGAAGGAAAACACGGCGTCCATTCTAACTTTGTTTTTTTATTTCTATAAAAAGTCAAATATTTTTGGTATCAAATGAAAAATTACTCCATACGCTTTCTATGAGTGCCTCGGAAATAAAAATGAATTAAATAGATGTATTGAAATTTTTGTTTCAAAATTTATCATTTTTTCCTCTAAAAATAACACTCTCGAATTGGTAAGAAAAACACGGCGTTCCCTCCAAACCTTTTTCTTATTTCGTAATCAATTTTGATAATTTTGGATTGAAATAAAAGTGTGCTTCATACGATTTATGATATATGATTATATAATACCTAGAAAAATAAAAATGAATTAAATCAAAATGAATTAACTTTTAAAATCGCTCAAAACGATAAAATTGAAAATGTTGCAGGCTCAGTTTGAATGAGCCTGTTCATGGACGGTAATGAAAAGAGCAAGTCACCGTCCATGCCCCCTAGCACCGGCTTAAGCAAAATTCAACATGAACTGGTACAATTTGGAATTTTGAAACATCCGCAGATGTGTTCATATGGCGATTATCATGGAACCTTCAATGTGAAACGTAAGTGCCATACTATGAAAAACGGCATATGGTCCCCAAGTAAAAAAACAAAACACACTCTGAAATTCAATAAGAGAAACATGGCGCCCCTACTTACTTTTTTCATTTGTTGGTCAGTTTTGATAATTTAAGGGGCCTAATTATTTATTTATGGGCCTAATATTCAATTATTTATTTGTTTTCTGTTTGTTCCTTATCAGTTTCTAATTATTTATTCTTAGGTAGTGGTTTGCCTGCCCGTGCTCTGTCTTGTGCCATTTCCTGTTTTTGTTTGGGTTCCTCTTGGGGTCCTTGCCGCTGGCTCTTGTTGCTGGGTCGGTTGGGGGCTGCGTTCATTGAACGCCGCCTTTCCTTGATGATCTTGTTTATCATATTTTTTGATAATTTTAGACTCAAGTAAAAGAATCCTTTATGAACTTTCTAGTGATGCCTTAAAAATGAAAATTAATAACGTAGAAGTATTAAAAATTTTGTTTCAAACTTATCGTTGTTTATTTTTTTCACTCTTAAAACCACACTCATATATTCGGGAAAAAAATCACATCGCTTCCTTCAGATACTTTATTCAAAAAAGAAAATGAATATTGAATGACAGTGAAGACGTAGCTTTGAACAAGTATATTAAAAATCTGGACACAAAGTGATCCCCCGGAAGCATAAATCACAACAAAATTACATTAGAATTGCAGACTCGGTTTTATTGAGTCTGTACATAAGGGAAAATGAACAAGTGCAACATCCCTCACGCCCCATAGCACCGGCTTGAACGGTACTCAATTCTCAACACTTAATAGCGCTGGCATCAATGATCCCGAAGGACCAGAAAAATATAACAACACTGAAGTGAAGTACGGGACAACTTTTACAGCTGCCACACGGCTGGCAGCACTTGACACCTGCTGTTGTGAAGTATAAAAATCTGGAAACAAAGTGATCCCTCGGAAGCATTAATCACAACAAAATTACATAAGAATTGCAGACTCGGTTTGATTGAGTCTGTACATGAGGGATAATGAACAAGTGCAAAAAGTTTTTATTCATACTGAAAATACCTTATTAAAGATTGTACATATGTGCTACGAATAAGTATTTTCTTGATTTCGGAAAGGAAATCTCGGTGGCCGCTTTAAAATCCTATTTTTGCAAATACTTGCATAGTTTTTGTTGAAAATGAAATTTGTTTCAATACATTTTTCAATGATACCAATAAAAATATTGGATGGTTTTTAGATTATCAATAAAATTTCTCCCTTGAAGTTGGTCATAGTTTCCCCTAAAAATTTCCTAATCGCCGATGTTTCTCAGAAATATATGATAAACAAGATCAACGCTCAATGAACGCAACCCCACATGACCCAGCAACAAGAACAAGTGGCAAGGAGCCCAGGCGGACCCCAAACAAAACACAGGACAGGGCACTAGGCAGAGCAGGCTAATCACTAAAATGATAAATAATTTGTAACTGATAAGAACACGATGTTAAATAATAAGTTAATGCATAAGTTATCTTCATCATAAATGATAAAATCAGCAATTTTAAAGTGATGTTGTTAAAGACAAAACTTTTGTAACAAATGTAACAACTATATGTTATGAAAAATGCCGTATTTTGTCCTTCAGTTTTATTTAGAAATATGGGAGAGACGCTGTTTTATACCTGTCCGCAATAGAAGTTCGTAAATACTCCGAGAGGGGCGGGGCGTTATGCTTGACTTAAAATCGTTTAACTTTGTAAATCTACTTTTGTCATTTTAAACATGTTATCGGTTAACGTACTCTTGTAGTTCTACAACTGGTAACACGTTTTCTTAAACTCTATTTTCTGTATTTAAGATTTACATTTCATTTGTATATTTCAGATCTATAAGTGTGCAAACATGCATATGTATTGCATGCAATGGAAGATACGAACTTGTAAATTTCTTGTCGTTTTAGATGTTAGGTCAGTTGTTACGATATATATGTAAACTTGTTTTATAAAGGCGGGAACCTTCAATTAAAAGATTGAATTAAGAGGCATATTATGTGCTTTGCACGGGTACAATAAAAAATGGTAGGCATACAAGTTCGCATTTTCAAAAGTCATTTTAAAAAGGAACACTTTACATGTCTGGAATTTTGGCAACAAACGCCCTCCATATTGCGTAAGTGCAAAGACAAACAACCGTGTTAAGCATGCACCAAATGTATCATTCGTGATATTGTTTGGTTTTATGAACCTGTCAATTTCATACTAATTACACGGTCAATGCACACAATATATTAATCTTCGAAAGATTTTCGGTAATTTCCGTGAGATGTACTCAGTGAGATTTGATTAAATATAATTTGTGCCTATGGAGCAATTATACTGAGCGGTATAGCGGAATAGGGTAAGCTACAGGTTAATGATTTCTAAGTGTCCTACGTGTTGTGAGATCGAGACCGCGTACCTCCAATGTTTTTTCTTTCTTCTTCTTATAACTATTTTCAACATTATCGAAACTATAATTGCTTGTTATGTTGTTCGTTTTGATTTAATATGTTTAGCAATTAAACTCCTTTTAAATAACATGCTTTCAGAATTAAAATTCATAATGAATTCAGATTAAAATTAGAAAATGTCGTTTCAATGTCGTTAAACACTATACAAATTGAGACAATATTTCTTAGTTGATTCATATATGTGTAGACAATATTGGAAGCACCCGGCCATTTTCATGAAAAAATACTGCAAAAATAAAGAAAAAGAGTAGGCCTTAAAACAACGGCAAAAGTAGGGATCGAACTACAGACCCCTAATATATAAGACAATCACTCTACCGTCTGTGCTATCGTGGATTTGACATGGCCTATGCATTAAGCTGGTGTGACTTTTCTAAACATTAGTTATTTACTCCATATTAATTCTCGTAAACTACACGGACAGAACCGAATTGAAATCGAATATTTAAATGAGTGCTATAATTTATTCAAAATTGACAGGTCAATAAAATCAGACTATACTATCTGTTCGTACCACTAAAATGAGGCCCTCCGTGACAAATCTGCTGAGAATAAAGACATTTTATATGCCATAAAATAAGAAATAGTTTTGTTTTCAGGTTCCTTTATTTTCAATCTTTACCCAATAATTTTCACTTATATATGACTAATCAAGTGTTTATAATGCCATCAATCTCTGACTTAAGCTGCACAAACAGATCTATAGCTGAAACACATTATTAGGCATTCTCAAGCACAGGCGCTGGGAGTCAGATCCTGCCCCAACGTGATACTCCTCTGTAAACACTATATCAAACACTATTTTAATATCTAAATACGAATAAGACATCCGTTACAAAGATAAAACCAGTAAGTACTTTATTGAAACTTGGTATTATATGGTATTTTTTTATACCGGTTTATGTAAAAATTGTTTGAAAACCAGTTTTATCGATGCCCAATTCGTGTTTAAATATTAAAATATTTTAATAGAGTGTTTACAGGGGCGTAACACGTCGGGGTACGGGATCTGAACCCCAAGCTTCTGTGTTCTCAAGGACATGTCAGCCATCAGTTTTAGACACATATCTGCGTAGGCATCACTGCAACTAAATTCATTGACCAACAGTATTCTTGGAAAAACACTGAATTTACAAGAATACTGTTGGTAAAAGTTAACAGATCTGACTCAACTGGTTGTCTGTAGTCAGATTTTCCATATACTTTCGGCACAGTGTTAACTACAGTATTTCTATTGCAAAAAAGCAAATTAGCAATTTGCAAATAAGCAAATACGTAAACCAGCGGTTAAAAAATAAGCAAATTAGCAACTTAGCAATTGGCAAATAAGCAAATTTGTCATTAAGCCTATCAGCCATTTGCAAATAAGCAAATTGGCAATTAGCAAATAAGCAATTCAGCAATTGGCAAATAAGCAAATTGGCATGTCCCTACCGGCATTCCATAATTAATGCTTTGACGTATCAGTTACAAACTGATAGTTATAATAACACGTAGATTTTGAAACAAAAGGGGACTAAATCGGCAAATCTTATTTACAATTTCTACCCGAGTGTTGGGTTTATGACCTTCAAAGATTCAATGTAATATTGGCTGAACACTAAGATTTTATAGCGTAAATTCATGGGAAAAAATGACAAACATATGTTCCTGGTTTTTTGAAACAGAAAGTGCGAGTAAGGTCATTTGACATGTCAAATGGTATGTATTTTCTTACAAACTAAACATCTAATGCTATGTTTGATGACATCAAGGTTTTATATTTTCTTGTATGAATTATGGTTTCATTTTCAGTTTCTTCGTGATTGGTTTAAACATTTTTAGCTCGACTATACGAAGTATATGGAGAGCTGTCCTACTCGCCCCGGCGTCGGCGTCCGAGTCCGCGTCCGCGTCCGCGTCCAGATTTTAGATTAAAGTTTTGGTGCAGTAAAATATTTTTCACTATAACTTTGTCATTTCTTAAGATATCAACTTCAAACTTCAAATATATGTTCCTTATCATCAACCACATCTTATGTGACAAGGTTCATAACTCTAGCACCAATATTTTCAGATTTATCTCCCCTTGAACTTAGAATTTTCCTTAAAAAATACTATTTTTTTACTGATACTTCTTTATTTCTTAAGGGATCAACCTCATACTTCAAATATATGTACCTTATCATCATCCCCATCTTATGTGACAAGGTTCATAACTCAAGCACCAATATTTTCAGATTTATCTCCCCTTGAACTTAGAATTTTCCTCAAAAAATACTATTTCTTACTGTTTCTTCTTTATTTCTTAAGGGATCAACCTCATACTTCAAATATATTTACATTATCATCATCCCCATCTTATGTGATGTAACCTGTGTATCGTTTTCTGTTTATCACTGGTATATTGTATCCTCCGTGTTATGTTGTATTTGGTTGGTATTCGCCTAACTGTTGTGTCGTCGTTTGTTTGCCTAACTGTGGTATTGTTTGATTTTATTAACCTGTCAATTCCATACTAATTATACGGTCAATGCACAGCATATATTAATATTCGATAAATGCTCGGTAAATTCCGTGAGAATGTCCAACGTGTTGTAGATCGAGACATAGTATGTCCAGGTTTTTTTCTTATTCATAACTATTTTCAACATTTTTGAAGTTATGGTTGTTCCGTTTTTAATATGTTTTTGCACTTTTTTTTGTAAATACTATACTTTTGTATATATAACATTGTTATATTATAACTGTTTTATAATAGAATTAATTCTGTAAATTCATTCGGATTAAAATCAATAAAATGTAATTTCAGTACACAAAATGTGACAATTCAGTGTTTCTTAGGTATTTCATATCCGTGTAGAAAATTTTGCAGGCGCTTGACCATTTTTATTAAAAAATTCTTTAAAAATAAAGAAAGAATAAGTCTAAAAAGAAAGCCGAAAGAAGGGATCGAACCTCGAACCTCTCATGCAGTAGGTAATCACTTAACCGGCTGCGCTATTGCGGATGTTACGAGAATTTTTATTAAGCTAGTGGGAGTTTTCCAAACGTTAGTTATATACTCCATATTAATTCTCGTAAAATAAACGGACACAACCGAAGTGGGATCGAATATTTAAATGAGTGCTATAATGTATTCATAATTGACAGGTCAATAAAATCAGACTATAACAGCTTTTCAAGTTGGAGATAGACGGATGTTGTGACGTTGGCACGTACCGGTACAACTCTACGCATCATAATGGTATATTCCCCCTGTCCCCTTTTAAAGAGCTCTTTACCCATTATAATGATTACATTCCATTTTATAAAGCCAAAAAGTCTATAAACTGTAGAAAACTTACGTTTTCTAGCCCTATGTAATCAGGAAAGGATCGCCGTGGAACTATTTTCATCGCGGAGGACGACATATTCGACTATGCACGTGCAGGAACTTTAGTGTGTGTGTGTGAACTTTATTTTGTGTATTTGTACATGTATGTGTTTTATAGTGAAAAGTGTGTATATTTTATTGGATTAAGGATGTAATGTAAGTACTCTTTCTATATAATTATTTTGGTCACTTCGGTAGTTAAATTATTAGAATCTACTTGTATACTGTACAGTTTATTTACATCAAAGTTAGGTTATCTTCAGTTAGGCATTATTCGTTTCAGTACAGTACATGTAAATTTTTGATATAAGAAGACTTTTCTTTCCTACGAATATTTTTTTTTGCTTGTTTTCTTGACATCTATATTAAATTTTTTGCTATTTCTTTTTTATCATTTTGATAAACTTACATATATCATTTAACAGTAAAGTTTTATTGTTTTAAATTGACAAACAGAAAGTTAGGTTCGTTTTACAATATCTAGTACACATTATATTTTTGAGTGAATATGTTGCGTAAGTAAGAAGTATTTTTTTATACAGTTGTAACAAATATTGTCTGTACATATAGATGTTTGTGTTGAATTTTGTGTTTGTGTACATATCATGGTTTAGAAACCGTTTAGCATAGAATTTAAGCAAAGTTGATTTGTTCTGGTGTTCACAGTAACCAATGATTTGTATTAGATGTACTTAGTCCGTGTCCAATTTTCCCAAACTCTCTCCCAAACCACTTCCATATACTAATACAATAAATGCACTCACGGTATGAATGAAAAGATTGAAATGGTAACCGAGAAAAATATCGTGTTTGGTTTTATTTTTTGTCGGAGTCGGTTTATTTGATCGTGTTTTTGATTGACCGTTTGTGTAAAACGGACTATAGATACAGGTATTGAATAGATCAATTGACCTAGTTTGTAAAAAAAAAAATGACGTATGTTACAAATATTTTCCCACGCTATGTTGATCTAGTTCTAAGACAATTCTTTATTTTGATGTGACAATATTTGGAGTATGATTGATATAAAAGTTGGCAATTAAGGTTTAATAAATAAAAAAAGGTGTAATAATAACAGGAAATAGTTTGAATACCAAAATAGTGTAAAAAAAAACAAAAACAATTACTTTTTTGTGTTTTAAATAGATCTATATTGATTTTTTATTTGGAAGTTTGCCCTATATTATCCAATATTGACCCATATATACATGAGTTCATTATTTATAGCAGAGTGTTATATTGATATTAATACATAGCTGTAATTACATAAAGCTGTGATTACTATTTGATAGCATAGTGCTGTATATTTTAAGATACTTTATAGTCTACTGATACTAAAAAAGTGGATTTGATTCAATAACATGTCTGAAGAAGGAAATAAATCTAGCTTGGATAGCACTTCTCCTCAGCCAGATATGGAGGAAATTTTGAAATTCATTGAGGACAGATATATGCTTATACCCAAGACTAAGCCCCCACATATTAAGGATACTATTCCGTCCACATCTACCATACCAACTGTACCATTTGATATTTCTGGTACAGGGGCACCATTATTTGCCAATACAGGTACAAAACCTAAGGTTTCGGTTAGTATTCCTCCTCCTATTCTTTTGCCAAATTTGAGTCTTGGTAACCCATTAGCAACTGGATCTATGGCTGGATCTGGATATGCAAATCAATTTATGGCTTCTACGCCTGGTCCCTCTTTGTCTGTTCCCAATCAGGTAACAATGCCCCATTCAGTCATTCCCAAGATTCCTTGTTTTTCAGGAGATGAACCTTTACCTAAGGGTGAAGTTCCATATGTTGTTTGGAGATATGAAGTACAATGTCTGTTGACAAATCCGGATTTAACAAGGTCTACTGTTCTCCAGATTATTAGGGATCATTAAGGGGTACAGCTAGGATCATGACAGTACCATTAGGTCAAAATGCAACTGTCAAAGAAATATTAGGTAAACTTGATGTTATGTTTTCAGAGCTTCAACTAAGGAAGATTTGTTTGACTCAATTCTTTAAATAGTAGACAAAATCCCAATGAGTCGGTAACTACATATGCATGTAGGTTAGAAACCCTTTTACAGTCAATTATTGACAAAGGTCAACTCCCAGGCTTAGCAAGGAATGACATTTTGCGTCATAAATTTTGGACAGGTTTATATTCTGATATGCTGAAATTTCAGACTAGGCATAAGTATGACTCTCTTGATGACTACAATTTGTTAGTTCGAGAGATAAGGAAAGTAGAAAAAGAGACTTCTATTAATCCTACTCGAACGTCTTCTGTCCCATCAACTAAGCATACAATAAAACATACACCATTGTCTGCTGAATCTTCTTTTGAGCAACAACTGTCTGCTTTAGAAAATAAGTTGGATTCTAAAATAACCAATATGGAATCTAAACTTTCATCTTTTAAAGATACTATTGAAGCAAATATAGATTCCAAATTTAACTTGATACTTCAGAAATTAGAAAATCGAAGTTCTAATTTCAGGTCAAGTTCACACAATAATTTTGGAACCAACACAAATAACAAAAGCAGGTACAACAACAACAACAACAGCAGCAACAACAATAACAGTAACAACAACAAAAACAGTAATTCTCACACAAACACAAGCAACACCAACAATAACAACACAATTTTAGTTCTAGATCTTATTCTAGAGGTAGAGGCAGAGGTTCATGGTAGATATAACCCTCGGGATTCGAACCAATCAAACTGATAACCCGCCTCTGTTCGCGGGCAGAATAGAGGTTGGTAATCTTAGTGTTCACTGAGCCCAAATCATTTGTAAATAAATCAAGTAGGACTCAACATAGTTCAATTGTAGAGAATCTTATTGGACCTGCAAATGAACACAGTATTATTGTAAATGGAAATACCTTCAAATGTCTGCTTGATTCAGGTTCTATGGTTTCTACCATTAGTCAGTCTGCATTTGAGACTTTAAATCCTAAGGCTACTTTAAAAGCTTTAGATTCACTTGGACTTACTCTCTCTATTGCAGATGGTTCTTCATTGAAATATTCAGGTTATATTGAAGCAACTGTATGTGTTCCATTTTTTATCTTCTTTTAACCTTGACATTTCCTATTCTGGTAATACCAGACAATGATTTTAATATTTCTTGTCCAATAATTATTGGAACAAATGTACTTCGCCGTTGTAAAATGTTTTGTGAAGGAAGTACCTGAGGAATTATCTATTCCTGAACAGTGGCAAATGGCTATGGATAGTATTGACTCTCATACTTACCCTGTAAAGGTGTGTGGAAAGAAAAGTGTAAAAATACCTCCATTTGAGAGTATCACACTTAATGGCATTGCTAGGAATCTTGATCAGTTCTATATGTTCTGTAGTTACTGAAAGTCCTGAAATCTTTAAAGGGTATACAGTTTGTCCACGTGTCATCAAAACACATAATGCTGTTTCTGCAAAAATATCAGTCAAGGTTTGTAACATGACTGCTAAAATATTGACTATCAAACCCAAGTCAGAAATCTGTACTATTACAGAAGCTAAAGTGATAGATGATATTTCTTCTTATATTTCTCCTGATGTTCCTTCAGAACCTCCAATCAAGGACATTTCAGTTGATTCTTCCAATCTAACACCAGAACAAACTTTAAGATTTTATCAGGTTCTTGGTAAATGGAAGGGCATTTTTTGTACATCTACTAAAGAAATCCAAACCACTGATTTAATTGAACATCATATAGAATTGGAAGATGAAACTCCTTTCAAGGAACCGTATCGCAGAATACCTCCAGCTTTATATGAGGAAGTTAGGGCAGCACATCAGAGAAATGTTAGATGCCAATATTATAAGGGAATCTAATTCGCCTTTTTCCTCAAATGTTGTTCTTGTGAGAAAACCTACAGGTGCCCTTAGATTTTGTGTTGATTGGCGTAAGTTAAACAACAGAACACGCAAAGATGCATACATGTACCACGCTTTGACGACACTATTGATGTCTTATCTGGTTCAAAGTATTTTTTCTAAAATAGACCTTCATTCTGCATACTGGCAAATTGGTTTTAGCAGAATGTGATAAGCCTAAAACTGCTTTCTCTGTAGGAAACTTAGGTTTCTATGAGTGGAATAAAATGGGATTTGGTTTAACAAATGCCCCCGCTACCTTTCAGCGTTGCATGGAAAAATGTATGGGTGATATGCATCTCAAAGAATGTTTAATTTTTTTAGATGACATTTTAATATTTTCTTCCACTTTTGAGGAACATATTTCCAGGTTAGAGTCCGTCTTTCAACGACTCAGTGATCATAATTTGCGTGTCAAGCCTTCCAAGTGTGAATTTTTCAAGTCTTCAGTTACATATTTAGGGCATGTTGTTTCTGCCAATGGTATTTGCCACAGACCCAAATAAGCTTTCAGCTGTACAAGATTGGCCTGTCCCTATAAATATAAAAACTCTTAGACAATTCCTTGGATTTACAGGGTACTATCGTAAATATGTCCCAAACTATGCCCAAATAGTAGCCAACCCTTGAATGAACTTTTACAAGGTCATGGTGACAACAAACGATCAAAGGGGTCTAAGAAAAAGGCTAAAACACCAGTTAAGTGGGTCTGGGGTGGAGCACAACAAAAGGCCTTTGAGTTAATTAAGGAAAAGTTAGTTTCTCCACCAATATTAGGTTATGCTGATTACTCCTTGCCTTTTATCATGCACACGGATGCAAGTACCCATGGTCTTGGTTCGGTCCTTTTACAGGAACAAGATGGTAAGGAACGCGTAATTGCATATGCAAGTCGTAGCCTCAGACCAAGTGAGCGTAACTACCCCGCCCATAAACTAGACTTTCTAGCCCTTAAATGGAGCATTACAGATAAATTCCATGATTATTTATATGGAAATGAATTTGTTGTTAAAAACTGACAACAATCCTTTAACCTATGTGACTACCACAGCTAAGCTAGATGCCACACAACATAGATGGCTTGCAGACTTAGCCAACTACAATTTTACTATGGAATATCGTAGTGGTAAGCATAACATGGATGCTGATGGCCTATCCAGACGACATATTTTCAGGATGAGCTTAAGGCTATCTACCAAGCAGTTATTATTTCTGCTCCTATCATCAACTGTACTTCAGGTGCAGCAGCCCTTCAGATGGCCACTGAAGAGGCTGATGTTACTGATTCAATTGCAAACATCGATTGGTTTAATGAGCAGTCCAATGATAGTACTTTGAGTCTTGTAATGAACTTCCTACGTAGCGGTTCCCTGTCCAGGGGGAAAGATACCAGTATTAAGCAACCTGCTGTACAGAAGTACATTAGAGAAGCAAATCGGCTTTTCATACAAAATAATATTCTGTACAGAACCGCTACATTGGATGGTCAACAAGTCAAACAGCTTGTCATTCCTGAATCACATAGGAACATCGCCATGAAAGGTATTCATAATGATGCCGGGCATCAGGGCAAAGAGAAGACATTGTGGCTTGGTAGACAAAGGTTTTACTGGCCTGGTATGGAAAAGGACATTTTCAGTTGGGTTGAGAGATGCGACCGCTGTATCAAGCGTAAGACGCCATGTAACAAGCCTTTCGCCGAACTGAA
The DNA here is from genome assembly GCF_026571515.1 of Ruditapes philippinarum. NCBI lineage: Eukaryota > Metazoa > Mollusca > Bivalvia > Venerida > Veneridae > Ruditapes > Ruditapes philippinarum. The sequence continues at coordinate 29,967 of NW_026867368.1, read as the reverse complement.
ACCTATCCATACTACCAGACCAATGGAATTGGTTTCCATAGACTTCTTAAAGCTTGAGCCCAGTAAAGGTGGTATTGAAAATATCCTTGTAATAGTGGACCATTTTACACGTTTCGCACAGGCTATTCCATGCAGGAACCAGACTGCAGCTACCACAGCGAAGGCACTCTATGAAGGGTATTTTCGATACTACGGGTTCCCAGAGCAATTGCATAGTGACCAAGGTCGCAACTTTTTAAGTCGCACCATTCAGGAGTTATGCAAGATTGCTGGCATTAAGAAGTCCAGAACTACTCCATATCACGCCATGGGAAATGGAGGTGCTGAACGTTGGAACCAAACACTCCTGAAAAATGCTTGGAACCCTTGAAAACCACCAGAAGTATGACTGGAAGGCATACATAGGTCCATTGGTTCAGGCATACAATGCCACCAAAAATGATGCAACCGGATATGCCCCTCACTTTCTGATGTTTGGTTGGCACCCACGGCTTCCTGTAGATGCTTATCTTGGCACAGATCCTTCAGAAGAGCACACAGGGAATCAGTCCTCTTATGCATCAAAACTCCATCGGAGATTGCAGATAGCATACCGCAGGGCTGCAGAAGAAGCTGGTAGGATGGCTGCCAAAAACAAGACCATATATGATCAGAAAGTGAGGCATACTCGACTTGATGTTGGAGATAAGGTACTGATTCGGAAAGTTGGAGTGAAAAGGGACTAACAAGTTGTCAGATCGTTGGGATGAGGAAATTTATATAGCAGTCCTTTCTATACCCAATCCTGACATTCCCGTGTATAGAGTTCAGCAAGAAAGCAAGAAGGGCCCAATTAAGACTTTACACCGGAATATGTTACTTCCCTATCCTTTTACTCAACTTGTGGAACAGGAGAGTATCAAACCTAGACCAGAAAGCAGCTCTCGCAAGAGAACTCCTAATAAGTTCAGGTCGACAGCCGATACTCTGTCCACTGAAATCAAGGATTCCACTGATTCCGATTCAGATAATACCGAAACATTATACCTACCTCCACCACTAAGACCCCAGAAACGTCCTAAAGAACAGTCCAGTAGGTCTAAAACATACTGTGTCTGTGACCCCAGAACCTTCAAAGGCTCTGGAATCATTTCAGAGTGACCCCTCTGCAGAGACCATTACTCTATCTGACCATTTTTCAAGAATTGATGGGTTATCACCGCAATCAGCGACTGAGACTAATTTGGTAAGTGATCAGGAAGTTGGCTCCACCCCAGTACCTGACCCTGAACCTCCACCTCCAAGTCCTCGTCCTGTAAGGCGCAGAGTCCCACCGCAGAGATACGGTGAATGGGTTACCCCTATTGTAACAAATCCTAGCCAAGATTTGGAAGTATTTGTATGATTATCATATATTATTATATAATGTAAAATTTTGAATTTACTTAATCAATTTCTTCACAGAAATTAAGGTCAGTAAACCTGATTTATCAATGTTTCTATTTTAGAAATAACTAGGAACTATGTCTGAACAAATCATATATGTTTTTCATGTGTTTATACAGTTTTAAAAAAAATATAAATAAAAAAAAATATTGTCTCCACATCTGCCATATGTGAACAAGTTGTTGTTTGTATGTGGAGAAGTTGATCTTGAAGTATTAGAGAGGATGACGGATTTATTATTGCATACTAGTACCAGTGTACTGTGATGCAACTTTGTCTATCCATTGTAAATATTTGTAAATAGATTTATTTGAATATAGAGCTGAATCATATATATGAACCTATTTCAATTAAAGAAATTAACTTATTAATTTCACATTACAATTGAAAATTCATTAGAAAGATATCAATAGATTTATATTTGTCATTTCATAAAGACAAGAAATAAACATAATTGTTGTGTATTATTATACACATAATTATGATTTATTGAAGATGATTATGTCCTGATGTTTTTATTTGAAACTAAAATATAACTGAGTTATGGAAATGTCAGGAGCCATTTCCTTAAAGGGAGGGAATGTGTAACCTGTGTATCGTTTTTCTGTTTATCACTGGTATATTGTATCCTCCGTGTTATGTTGTATTTGGTTGGTATTCGCCTAACTGTTGTGTCGTCGTTTGTTTGCCTAACTGTGGTAATGTTTTGTATAGTCTGTTTCGTATGAGAGGTCACTGTAAGTTGAAAAGGTTGTATGAATGTGTTCACTAATATTTCACGTGCATGACCCTAAAATCCCCGCGAAACATTTTCTTGCTTAAGTAAAATATTTCCCTTCGCCAGTTCCACATTATACGAGTAACTGATAACTTACTTTACAGTATAGTTGTTGATAGTAGTAGTTACTTATTATAGTAAACTTGAACATCATTTATGGAAAGTTCTTGTATGCTGATCCTGGTAAGAATTTATATATTTCTAATGTCATATTTATTCTTTTCCATTGATGAATTGGATGAAATGTGTAATTTTATTATTTTGTGTAAATCAATTATTTGTAATTCCTTTGTATTTTGTTTGTAGGCTCGTTTTTGTATGTCCGACAATAAAATGATGAAATAGAAGCAAGTCTTCAATCAATTATCCCCGGTTACAGTGACAATGTTCATAACTCTAGCACCAATATTTTTAGATTTATCTCCCTTTGAACTTAGAATTTTCCATACAAAATATTATTTTTTACTGTAACTTATTTATTTCTAAAGGGATCAACTTCATACTTCAAATATATTTAAGTTATCATCATCCACATCTTTTTTTTTTTTTTTTTTTTTTTCGAGCATATATAATTTTATTTTATAACAACATTATCATTTTTGTCCTAAAGTAAGACTTTACAATAAACCTCTGTAGAGCAAACACCCTCTCTACAACAACATTTTTTTTTTTTTTTTTTTTTTTTTTTTTTTTTTTTGGGAACCACTTTTAAGGCCCGTTTATTTAAGAAAAAAATAATACAATACAAGTAAACAAACCATGATAACTTTAGCATTTTCATTGACATGTATATAATTAAAGAAAAAAAAATATTTTGTTATGTTTTTAGTTAGAATATATAAGACATTTTAAAAAGTTAAGAGGTTCATTCATTTATCCAATTACACAAGAAAAGGGGCAAAAGGTTGAAAAGTAAATAAAAAGTAAAAAGTAAATAAACTGCTTTAGTAGCATATTTTTCTTCATGTACTATTTAGAAATCAAACAATTCAATTAGATTTATCCAGCAATTTTCAAATTCTTCTAGTGTATCATTTTGTAACGCAACAAATCTTTCAATTTTTAATCTGTTTAAAAATTTTCTTTTGAAGATACTTATATCTGGAGTTTGTTTTTTTTAATTTACTGGTGTAAATGTAATATTTTGAAAAGAGAGAAAAATATACGATGTTTTTCTATCTTTAGCATGAAAGAAAGATGTGAAATTATCATACGTAACATTTATTGCTATTTCATTAAGCCATTTGAATAAATTATTCCAGAATATTTGTACTGTTTGGCAGTCCCAAAATAGGTGTTCTATACTTTCAACATCCATACAGCAAAAATCACAGAGACTAGATTCGGTTAATTTACATTGAAGGAGAAATTTGTTTGTTGCAATATTCCTGTGTAAAAAATTATATTGAAAGTTTTGTAAAATATTATCTTTGCAATACACTAAAACGTTTTCGTAAATATTTTGCCATTGAAATTCTTTTTGTGGAAATCGTTCATCCCATTTTATTTGCGATTTTTTTTTATTTTTTACACAGTGTTATTTGCTTTTGAATCTGTGTTAACTTGTTACTAATATTGGACGTGTTTGTTTTTTCTATGATATCAAAAGTGCTTATTTCTTTAGGCGTTGAAGTTTGATTAATTTGTTGTAGTTTACGTTTCCATTCTTTGGGTATTGATGAAATTAATTTATAAAAGTTAAATATTTCTGTATTAGGAATGTCAAAAGTAAGTTTCAGCTGGTCAAAGGTTTTAAATTGTTTTGTTTCAGTGTTAAAAATGTCCTTTATTCTATTGATATTTCGACATTTCCATTTTGGAAAAAGAATTAAAGATCCATTATTTTTTATGTGTGAATTCTGCCATATTATTTGGTCTAATAGATTTTGTGGATTTTTATTAAAATTTATTTTACTCCATGACAGTAGTAATTCTTTTAAGAATGTATTTTCAATTTTAAGTTTCTGTATATCATATGTGTTTAAATTACTTTTAAATATGTCGATTCCACCTATTTTTTGTAAATTTTTCTTTATTATCTCTTTCCACAATCCATGGTTATTTTCATCAAATATTCTTTTGATCCAGCTTGATTTAATCGAGTTCATAAAAATCGGCAAGTCTATCATATTTAAGCCTCCATATTTAAAGTCTTGTATAATTACATCCCTTTTAACTTTGTCTCTTTTTGAGTGCCATATAAATTCAAAACAATTTTGTGTAATTGTTTTCATAATTTCTTCTGGTGGACTCGGAAGAACAGATATTATTAAGGTTAGTTTTGAAATAATTAAGGATTTTAAAATTGATATATTGCCAATTGTTGTTAAACGTCTTGCCCTCCATCTATTAATGTCTGTTTTAAATTGGTTCAATTTATTCTCGTAATTTATTTTGGTTATTAAGTCACATTTTGAATGGAAAGTTATGCCTAATGTTTTTGCACATTCTGAGGTCCAAATTATATTTGAATATTTTTTTCTACAATAGATTAAATCATGTTGATTTCTAAGTGAACCTATTCTGAGAACTGTACATTTTTTGTAATTAAGTTTAAGACCAGAAATAAAGGAAAATTGTTCAAATATGTTCAAAGTTTCTTCAAAGCTGCTTGATTTACCATTTAATATTATAGTCGCGTCGTCTGCAAACATGCTATTTTTAACTTCTACATCAAAAATTTTAAAACCTTCAATATTCCTATTTTGTCTTATAGCTATTGACAATAGTTCAATTGCTAGGATAAATATATAAGGAGACAATGGACATCCTTGTCGTACTCCTCTTTTTATAGGGAATGACTCAGACAAAAAACCATTGTAAAGTATGCAACTCGTGGGTCTTTTGTAAATAAGTTCAATCCATGCTTTTAAATTTGGTCCAAAGTTAAAAAGATCTAATGTTTTAAATACGTATTTGTAGCTTATGCTATCGAATGCTTTTTCAAAATCAGCAAAAAATAGAAGTCCCGGTTTATCATTCTTTTCTGCATACTCTATCACAATATAAAGCAATCTTATATTTTCACCTATGTATCGCCCTTTAATGAAACCTGTTTGACTATCATCAATGAGTGTATTTAACACCCGTTTAATTCTATTAGCGATAACCTTTGTAAGTATTTTATAATCTACATTCAGTAAACTTATTGGTCGCCAGTTTGACAATATTGATAAATCTTTATTTGGTTTTGGAATTAGAGTTATTAAACCTTGTGCTTGTAGCTGACTGAGACAATTAATTTCAAAAGAAAAATTCAGAGCACTTCATCCACATCTTATGTGACAAGGTTCATAACTCTAGCACCAATATTGCAAGAATTATCTCCCCATAAACTTAGATTTATTTACTAGAAAAATGTTATTTTTTATTTTAACTTTTTTATTTTTAAAGGTATCTACCTCAAACTTCAAATACTTATTCCTTATAATCATTTACATTTTATGTGACAAAGTTCATAACTCTTAAGCAATATTTAAAGATTTATCTCTCTTTTTAACTTAGGATTTTCTTTAAGAAATATAATAACTTCTTTATTTTTTAAGATATCTACTTCAAACTTCAAATATATATTTCTTATCATTACACAAATGTTGTGTGGCAAGGTCCATAACTCTTGCATGACTATTTCTAGAATTATTCCCCTTGATCTTGGAATTATGTTAACAAATGTTATATTTTTACTATAACTTAATACTTAATTATACATAATTGATTTTTCTTTCATAGTTTTGTCCTCCTTACTGCGTCCAGCATTTTATTAGTCGAGCTTCGCTGTCTCCTGTGACAGCTCTTGTTATATAAGCTAGATTGCGAAATAAGTTTTTGCAACTTTTATTAATCACGCTCGAGTCCGTTTCATGGAACCAACCAGTACTGGTGTCATATGAAGAAACATGTGGTCGTTAACCGATAAGGGCTCGAACCCATGATCCCAGGGTTGAGAGGCAGATACCTTATTCACTAGGCAATCGCTCCCTTTCTTCGGGATCATTTACACATTAACACTTCTCGGAGATTCTCTACTATTGAGGTTGTTTAATGATTTCTACATCTAATTTAGCCGATTTACATATTGTTTTACGGCGTACGGTATCTTAATAATAATACATATTTCAACACAATATAATACTGTTTAAAATCTGCTATTACCATTTCCCATTGTTTTCATAAGGCTACAAAGGACTTGCTCGTCGGGGCGATAGATATTGGCACAACTTATTCCGGCTGGGCTTTCTCCTTCCTGCATGATTTTCAGTCGGATCCTACTAAAGCGTCTGTCAAGCAATGGCACTCAGGGTCTGGAACTCTAGTGACAGAAAAAGCACCCACGTGCTTGTTGATAAAATCAGATGGAAAGACCCTCGAAGCTTTTGGATATGATGCTGAAAACCAATACAGGGAACTTGCAGACAATGAAATGCACGAGGAGTATTATTACTTCAGAAGATTTAAAATGGCTCTAAATAAAAAGCTTGGTGAGGTAGGTACTTGTAACTGTTTGCTGTTCTAATGTGACTTGCTTAAATTCTCCACTGCTAAAGGTATCCATAACTTTTCATTCCGGTATTCTTATGTACATGTAACAAAAAGAGAATTAACTTTCACACATTATTTCGTAAATTCAGTTGTTTTAAAGAATTTACTTGCACAATTTCATGTTCTAGCTATCTCTTTTGTATTATGATTATAATTTGAACAAATGTCAAGGGAAAAACAGATATCAGTTGTTTCTATTTGCAATAAAAATGTATATAGAAAACAATATAGTAGTGATAAAAGCCGATTTAAAATTGTTAATTGGTATTTTGAAAAAAGGGTTATATATTACAGAAGCTGGACCGTGGCATGACAATAGAGGATGAGATGGGAAAATCGATGGTTGCTATAGACGTTTTTGCCATGGCAATCGAATATCTGGTAGGAGATATGATGAAGAATGTAAAAAATAAACTAACCTCCGCTGTTGAGAAAGATGAAGTCCACTGGGTGCTAACTGTCCCAGCAATATGGACAGATGCTGCAAAACAATTTATGAGAGAGGCCGCGGTGCAGGTAATATTCGTTTTCTCTATATGACCTTACATGTCAGAATTGTTTCCGCTTATTATCTTGAAAATTATTTATCACAAAGTCTTCCTTATCTTTCTTTTTTTTTGCATAACTGAACACTTTCATGTACCCATTTATGGCAAGTTTCTATAAAAACATTACCAATGTTAGAAAGGGGGCATATGTGCCGTTCGACATTTCTTGTTAAATTTGTCTTTTGATGTCTTATCTGTGATATGCAGGCTTCATAACATCATATCTCCTTTCAAAATTCCATTTTTATTTAGTTCCACACATTGTTTTCTCGTTAAGGGTTCACACATTTTTTTACTTGGGGACCATACGCCACTTTTCATGGAATGACACTAACGTATCACACTGAAGGTTCCATTAACAAATTTTCGGATGTTTCTAAATTTAAAGTTTACAATTTTCATATTTAAAAGTTGAATTCTGCTTAAGCCGGTGCTAGGGGCATTGATACCTACTTGCACTTTCCAGTACCGTCCATGAACAGGCTCAATCAAACCGAGCCTGCAACATTTTCAATTTTGTCGTTTTGGGGGTTCTTTAGGGATTCCGTTTTTCCGTAGTTTATTATCTAGAGGCCACGAGTTATTTTAGTAATTTTTTTTCATCTTGAACGATAGTTAATATTGTTACACAGAAGCAGTGGGCAAATAATGATTTTCAGTTCAAGCCACCCAGGATTTTTTTCTGTTATTTTGTTCTTTCATATATTTTCATTATTCTTTAAAGTATTAAATTAAGAAATATAAGCTATTAGTATATACCATAAAGATTGCCGAGTCAAATAACTTGACACTAACCAACGCACACATGCACGCACTCACGCACGCACCAACACACACACACACACACACACACACACACACGCACACACACACAACCGTGTGGATTCGAATCCCTTTAGAGACTTTTTTATCTAAATATTTATTATTGAAGATGTATTACGATGTCGCACTTTCAAACACGTCTGTCGATTTTTTAGATAGATATTTTCTTTGACTCTGCTTGTTAATATTCCAAAAACTCTTCCTTCGAAAATATCATTTTTTAAGGTATCTACTTCAAATATATATTTCTTATCATCACCCACATAAGGGATGTGTCAAGATTCATACCTCATGCACACATTTTCTTTAGAATAATCCCCCTTGAACTGACAATTTATGTTGTAAATATTTTATTTTACTATAACATCTTAATTTCTTAAGGTATCTAATTTCAAGCTTCAAATATTTCATATTTATTACCACCAACGTCATGTGCCACAAGATGCATAACTTTAGCATGGATATTTCCGGAATTGTTCCACATTGTACTTTGATTTTTTTTAATTATTACTTTTTTGCTCCAACTTCTTATTTTTGTTAAGGATTTACTTTATACTTTAAATTTTTGTTTTATATTAACTCTTATATAATGATAATAATAATAATACTGATGATGATGATGATGATGGTGATGCTGATGATGCTGGTGGTGCTGATGATGATAATAATAACATGACAATGTCAATAACTCTAGCGTCAATATTGTCCGAATTATCTTCCCCTTAAAGTTAGAATTTTCCTCATTATTTTCTGTTTATTTATTGCTATCAAGTAAGAAAAGTTATAAATACACGTCCATTTCAGTTTTTTGTTTAGATTCATATTAGACAAATAAAACGGATTTCTAGCGTTTGAGAATATACCTTTTTTTCAGAACAGTTGAATTTGATATTATATCAAATTATAAGTGGATGTTTTACAAATATGAATAACATGATTTATGATTTAAAATGTGTGTTGAAATTCAACAGAATCTCAACCAAAAAGAAAATATAGCTACAAGTATGAGTAGCTTTTTATAAACTTATGTAAATAGAAGTGATCTGGGTTGGGGTGAGTTTATCTTTGCCAAATATGTTTAAATTTTTTATGTCTGCATATTTCTTTCAAGGCTGGCCTTTTGACAAACAAATTGACGATTGCACTTGAACCAGAGGCAGCATCGATATTATGCCGCCATCTATCGGTGGACACAACCATTTCTGGTGGAAATATTTCAATAGCGAAGATGCCTGTTGGAACTAGATACATGGTTCTCGATGCAGGAGGTATGGTACATTTATATTAATCTGAATGACGACCATGCTTTTGCATATGACACCAGAAGTTCTTATTTCTATAAAATACTATATAGCCTATACACGTATTTATAGTAGGTGGATCACGTAAAATACAACAAGGGCAACATTGTCGCAAAATACGCCTCTCACAAAAATTTTTGTTAGGGATGTTGGAATTGTAGATATGTATATAGACGATATGCTGTGGGCAATATCCGGACAATATCTGGATATTTTATCATCTCTAGTGACCTTGACCTTGCAAATATTAACCTAAATTACATGTGTCACATTTGTAGCCATGATAGTTATTATTTGTGTTAAACATTAAAATCCATCAATAAATAGTACCCATACACAATTTTACCTCTCTATGTGACCTTGATTTTGGTAACAGGGACATGGATTATGTGCGCAAAACTTAGCTTCACAATGGTAATGATAATGACTATTAGTATGTTGCAATTCCTTAATAAATGATGACTACATAGTCCGAATACACATTTTCATCAGAAATTTGACCCCTATGTTTGACCTTGACCTTGGCTGCAGGGTCCTAAATTTTGCATGGGGACACTCCGTCTTACCATGATGAGCATTTGTGCCAAGTTGTATTGAAATCACTCTATGCATGTAGAAGTTTTGCTCCGGACAAGCGTTTTTCAATGACCTCTAAGTGTGACCTTGACCTTTGACATAGAGACCAGGTTTATGCACATGACACTCCTTCTTATAGTGGTGAACATTTGTATGAAGTTTCATTAAAATTCCTAAATTCCTCAATGTGTGTAGTAGATATGCTCTGGACAAAATCTCTATATCTTATCACCTTTAGTGACCTTGACCTTGCATATATTAATCTAAATTACATGTTTCACACCAGTAGTCATGCTTATTACCATTTGTGTTTCATTCCCTGAATAAATGATGACTTAATTGTCCAAATACACATTTTCATATTTTTATCTGAACTTTGACTCCTATGTGGACCTTGGCCACGCAACACTCCGCCTGACCGTTGTGAACATTTGTACCAAGTACATATTGAAATCCCTTTATGCATATAGAAGTTTTGCTCCGGACAAGTGTTTTTCAATGACCTCTAATTTTGACCTTGACCTTTGACCTAGAGACCTGGCTTATGCATATGACACTGCTTCTCATAGTGATAAACATTTCTATGAGGTTTTATTAAAATTCCTCAATGTTGTAGGAGATATGCTCCGGACAAAAATTGGACGCCGCCGACCCGCCAGGTGAGAAATTATAATACGACACGTTTTTCAAACGTTTTATAAAAATGTATGCATTTCGCTTAAAAATTTACAAAAAAAATCGGAAAATACCTGGGCATTCCAAAAGGTTTAATGAGAACCCTTCTGCCGTAAATACACAAAAAGCAGCTCTCGTTGTCGAGTACGGATCCCGGACATGTCACCAGCAATGCTCTTAAAGGGTTAATTTTGAAGCGCCAAGTGGTGATAACAAAACGTCATGCAATTTTCACTGAGTATAAGACAACGATATAAATTTTCAACAAGGACATAGTCTGAAGCCGATAGTGACTTATTATCACATTACTGATATATATTATTGGTGTGCTTTTATTACTTTTATGTAGTCTTGAAATAGTATCGCTTACTATTTATACAATAGCATAAATCTATGGTGGTTGATTTTTGCCATTCGTGTTTTCGCCCCGCCCCCAAGCCAGTTAAACTTGTTAATTCTCGATCTTTCGCTTGGCAGAATGTAAATTCGGTAATTTCTTTTCAAAAAATGCTTTTTGGAACTTACAATATTGATAAATCTTCATTTGAGCATTATATTTATGATATAAAACCATAAAAAATTGACTTACAAGATATATTACTTGTTGAAGATATTTAATTTAACCATTTATTGTTCTGTTTTTAAGTTTCCTTTTAACGTATCGACGTTTCTTTCAGGTGGAGCATTAGATATAACGGTACACGAGGTTGTCAGTGAGAACAGCGTTAAAGAGATCCAGTCGGCAAGTGGTAGTGGATGGGGAGGTATACTTGTTGACAAAGCCTTTGAAAACCTGCTAATTTATCTAGCTGGGCCCGACGTTTATGATACATTTAAACGAACGGAAACGGAAGACTGACCTGACCTTTGGCGTGATTTTAAAGTAAAGAAGCGATTAGTTGCACCGGATAAAAATTCTCGCATTAATATGAAATTCCCAATATCGTTCGGACGAACCTTTGAAAAATGCACTGAAGGGAAACTGCTGGATGCCATTGAAGCTTCCAAATACGCTGATGACATTCAGTTTGGTGAAGACAAAATCAAATTTTCCGCCAGTCTGTTCATGAGAATGTTCTATTAAAAAAGCCATTAGTCATGTGTCAACTCTACTTCGAGAAGAAAAGTTAAGAAAGATAAAAACAATATTGATGGTAGGCATTTAGTCAGAGTCTTCCGTGCTTCAACAGTCAATAAGAAACGAGTTCTCCGACATAAATGTTGTGATACCAATCGGTGCTTCTTCCACCGTTCTGAGAGGAGCTCTTGTTTATGGACATAGTCCAATATCTATAAAAGAGCGAGTCTTGAAGTATACCTACGGTGTTGGGTGTCGATTACAGTTCAAGGAAGGTGTTGACCCTGAACACTTAAAAGTTACGACTGACAAGGGTATAGAGTGTAAAGCTTTTAGCAGACATGTTCAGAAAGGTCAGTCAGTCAAATGTAATGAGCCCCAAGTTAAAAAAAGATATACTTCAAATAAAACTTTCCAAAAACGCATGACTTTTGAAATCTTTGCTACAGAGTTGCCTAACACCAGATACGGGAGTGAATGCTTTCAAATTGGCGAACTTAGTCTTAACTATCCGGAACCAGAGGAACAGATTGGAAGAGCGGTTTTTGTTTCTATGACGTTCAGTGGTACGGAAATTATCGTTAAAGCAGTTGATGAGAAAACTGGAATGGATACGAATGCTTACATAAACTTTTTTGGATAGAAAAAGAAACATAAACTCCTGTTAGAGGATGGAATTGCAAACAAATGATCTTACTATCACCAATTCTGTGTACTTTCCCATGTAGATGATATTATCAATGAAACTTAAATGTACTTGTAAATCAACATACCTAGATAAATACATGTATAAAGGAAGGAAATCAACTTATAACAGGAATCCAGAAAATGGATAAGACTTTGAGGAAATAATATATATATATATATATATATATATATATATATATATATATATATATATATATATATATATATATATATATATATATATATATATATATATATATATATATATCAGAATCGAATATAAGGATGAAGTTCATGTTAAAGTTTCTGATGATGTTATACACAGCATCAATTTCTATTGCGACTTTTATTATTCTTGTATCTAAAGACAGGTTTAAAGCAAAGATTTTTTCATTGGTTATCTAAAATGTAACGTTTCTGACAGGTGATTATAAATCATATGTAGTTCAGTATATAAGTATATTCCAATTTCAAGTGTGTTGTAAGCAAACAGTAAAAAGCATTCAGCATTGTGTTTTTAATGTCGTGGATCTTAGCAAAATACGTATATCACATTGTAACTCAATATATCGTTTTTCTTTTTTGAAAAATCCGTCCATGTTTGGGAACATTTGTTTTGACATTTGACGCCCAATTTGATTGTGCAGATATGTTAGTGTTAATAGAATATGTTTCAAGACTGTTAGAAAAACATATTAATAAGTGATATAAAATTGAGTGAAATAAAATCCCTAAAGAATGTCCAAAACGCATAATTGAATATGTTGCAGGTTCGGTTTGACTGACCCTGTTCATGGACATTGTTAAAATCATACTTTTATCACTCTGTACTTCTTTTTGTTAATTTTTTACCATAATAACAATTTGTTTTATGTGTAAAGATCCATGGAATGTTTGATCATATTTACCTTTCGAGGTGACTCGTCGGGAGAAAGTACAGCATCTTGAATTTATAATATATTGTTTTTTTCTATCCTTTAACATAAAGAGCTATCTATAGCATTAGCAACGCATTCAGGTTCGACATTGTAAATGTATTTGCTTCGTCTGTTATATTTCGTTATATTTACTGCATGTATCACATGAACAAATATGACTCGACAGAAAGAAGATTAGTATGTAGGTACTCGAATAGACAGTCAGAAACAATTACTTGTAGCATTATTCTGTATATATAGTATTCTCAGACTGTTTTTGTACATGAAATTTTGATATTTGTTTTGTGCTTTTTTTGAGTTTGTTTGTTGATTCCGTGCATATATTAATTGAACCGTCGGTTAACCTAAACCGGCAAGTTGGATTTTTCTACCTGTACCAATGGCTACATAATTAACACACTAATTAATCAATATAAAATACATGCTATGGGCAAGTTTTTATCCTTGTCAACACTTATAAAATGGATAAAGTTACCCTAAACCGGCAAGTTTGAGACGTCTTAGGTTTTATCTATACATGTACTACTGGCTTCATAATTTCCACACTTACTTATCAATACAAAGTACATGGTATTGCCAAGTTGATTAACTGTGCCATTATTCACCCCCCTTGTTATTTCCTTTTTTATCACTTGGAATATAAGACCTTGAATGGTAAACCTATTCCGACAAGTTGGATTATTCTTTAATTAACAACTTCATTTATTTAATGATTTCTTCCATATTCGGGATTAGGTGGATACCTTAAATGGTTCTCTTACATTTTGTTGAGTAAGGGTTCACTAGGTTCAAGGTCAAGGTCACTGATGTAAAAAATGAATTTATAAAGTTTTGCTCATATAACCATATTTTTTAAATTTATGTCTTTCATGCTTAATACGAACATGCCTATTGAGGTCCTCTTTCTCCGGATTTGGTTATTGGTCACTTTTTTGAAGGTCAAGGTCGCAGATGCCAAAAACAGCTTTTTACACTTTTACAGGTGTAGCCTATTTTTATTGGCAGATGTCTTTTATATTTTGTAGGGACATATATTGAGAAGCATTCTATCAACGTGCTTATAAAAGATTTTTACACTTTTAACCATACAGCCTTAATTTATTAACAGATGTCTTTCATATTGCATGGTTATTGGCGTCCGCGCCGAAGCGCGGCGCCCTTATGGAATGAAATCAGATTTTGTGAAAGGGCGACAGCAACTTCTCGAGCCTTTAAGTCGGTCATAATAAAAGCCGATCAGTCCGATCGGTATGAGGGTGCTTGATTTTATTAATTAAGAATGAAATGTCGCGATATGTTACAATGAATAGCGAACTGGAAAATTTCGCAATGCAAACATTTTCAAATGAAATAATCTTTTCCGTCAATAAATCGCGCTCTTCGGGGTTTTTTATTTATCATTTTGTAGTACAAAGTGGGTTATCATGGTATGTCATTGTTGTACATGTATCCTAGAATGATCAGTTGATGACCTAAATATTCCAAAAATCTATTTATAGATATATCTATTTATCACTCCTATCGGTAATTACCGGTCTCTCCCGGTCTATATTGACCGGGATTTACTAGTGACCGGCGAATAGTACCACACGTTTATTGTCCGGTCTCTCCCGGTTTTGGAGTATATGTTTGATATTGTTACAATTAGAAAAAACAAAACAACAATAGCATGTTTCATTTTATCTATATGAGATAAAAACAATAAATATGTACACGGATTTATATGTAATATAAATCCGGATTTATATATAATATAAATCCGTGATATGTACAATAATTGAGAAAAAGGTACATTTTTATGGTATTAAAATGACATTATCAACTTTAAAACATTTTATTTAATTTGTTATCCGTGTTTAGTAAAGATTCCGAGGAATTATTCAAAGTTACAAATTAGATTTTATGAATTATTCAATTAATTGATAATTTAAAAAGTGATAATGAAAAATACAAATGTACATGTACATGGTTTAAGAATAAACAATATTATATATTGAAAGATAAACCATAATTTACTGACTTTTTCCAGTTAAGCTTTGACTTATAATCGTCGGTCAATATGACAATTGAATTCTTAAAATTTATTTTACAATTTTAATAAAAAAAGAGTTACTTTTTATTTTACAATTTTAATAAAAAAAAAGAGTTACTATAGTAAAAACTCAGTATTAAAATAGCACATAAAACACAAAAAAGAAAAGAAAACAATATTCATAAAATTTGTATTTTTTTTAATTAAAATTAATAGATATTACAATTATTGTATAATAAACAATTATGCTCAACATGATCAACATGGTAATATAACCAGTGTCATATTTTTACTAACTTAAGAGGGGGTCTTCGCTAATAGCGATAACATAATAAGAGACAATTACAAAGTTGTGGTACGTGTCGATCATGCGTTACACATATGGATTATAAATTATTGCATACATGTATATCCGTTGCTATTAATAACCACGATCATAAAGAAATTACAAGTAAAATTCTAATCTCTAGCATGCCAATCAAAGTTCATGATGAACAATGTCTTTCGTCCGCTCATTTATAAGTGATATACATTTCTGGTAGTTTATAAGAATATCTTGTCATCATATGTGTACTAGTTCATCTTCACTTGCTGCATTTCTTGCTTGGACGCCCTTTGATGCTTTGCATCAATGCTTTTCTTGTCTTCCTTTGGATTACGTTAGGGGTCAGACGGTGTAAATAATAGATTTCTACACTTTGCTGACCCAGCCTTTATGATGTTTATCATATTTGGTAAGATGATAAATTGCGTAATCTTCTTCCTTTGGATTGAGTAAGGGGTCAGTTGAATCAAGGTCTACAATCCTTAAAGTGATTTTTACACGTTAACAGGTGTAACCTTTTTCTATTGACATATGTCTTTTATGTTTGATAGGAACATAAATTTAGAAGTCGGTTAGGGTAGGGGCAATTAAGTCAAGGTCAACAGTACTAGAAATATATATTTACACTTTTGCCCATTCAGTCTTTATTTATAGATAGATTTTTTTAAATATTTTCTGGAAATATTTCTGGCATGGTATACGTCCGTTGGACTGAGTAACAGAAGATCAAGTTCAGGGGTTCCAAAATAGATTTGTGTTGCATTTCGATAGATAGATTTTTAGTGACGCAGACGATAATCGTAAACAGCAGACGACACCACGGGAGTAATCACATATGGTGAAAATAGGATGTAAATTACAGTAAAAACCACAAGGGATTAGCAAACAGGTGTCTAAAATGCAGTTATGTTGGAAATCGAATAACTAGCATGTGCATTGGAAATTATATTAAGAATTATAAAGTGAATTAGTCCATAATGGTAATGAAAAGCATGTTATATAAAATTATCATGTTGATATTTTTTAGTATTATACATGACAACAAACCACGCCAGAATTATATATAACTGGTTTTGTAAAGTGTGATATACATGATCAAACATTACATATCTATATATAGCAGAAAATAAAATATTCTAGAACAAAATATTATTGTTCATCATATAATGTTCATACTAAATCACTTAAAAACCTACCAACATTTTTTGTCAAGAAATATTGCATATGAGAATCCAATTGATACGATCCTTTTATTTTTGTTTATATGTGAACCACTTTTCGAAATGTGCTCAAAAGTTGTAGACAATCCTCTCTTAAGCTTGCTTTTTAGTGTAAAACTCCCGTACTTCACTTCAGTCATATATTTTATATTTTTAACTTCAGTGTTGTTATAAGTAAATGAGTAAGTAAATTGTTTATTAAAGTGACATGTGTTGTAAACAATACAATAATGAGGAGAATTATCAGAACAACCGGCCCAATGTGCCTATATGTCACATATCACATTTATACAATTATATACACGTCTTGAAGTGAGATATATATTTTTACAGGTTGATAATACAGAGAGCTTTAGTACGTGAATGATGAAACACAATCTCTGAATCAATACCTTCTAATACATGCATTAATTTTAAGGATTGTGTGAACTACTTATTATAAATATAAGTCCTTCTTTTATGATAAGCTTTCACTAGATATTTAACAACTTTGCGTGATTGTAGGTTAAGCAATGTCCTTAATTTATCAGTGGTATTTAACGAGGTAAACTGACTATCCAACCATTGGTTGCAAAATAAAGAGTCTAATTTCATCATATAATTTACATTCAAGTAGGAAATGTTTTTCATCCTCAACAGTGTTCATATCGCACAATGTACATATTCTACGCTCTAGTTCTTCGCCAACATATCGACCTGTCTCAATCCTTAATGGAAGTATACCTATGCGAATTTGCGCGACCAGTGAACGTTCATTTCTATCAAGATTTAATTGCACATATTTTTCTTGCGTAAAGGTTGTTTTAAATGTAACATATGTTCGTAATTTTCTAACAGTAAAAGTTGTTGTGCCAATAGATTAGAATAGTATTATTCTATTTTTGATTTACATATGTCCAGGTAAATAGGCGTTTTTTGTCAAAGTATTCACTCAATTCTAGTTTGTTTAACAGTTCTTTAAAATCACTACACCACTTATTTGTACAGTTTTCATAATCCATGTAAAAAGCTTGTTTAGTTAGTCTACTATCATTCATTGATAAAAGTCTATTCCAATAACGGATTATACAGATCCAACGCCTTTTTTCACAAGGTAACCATGCGGTATCTCCAGTTATTGCATGTATTGGGGCGAATCTATGTACTCCGAGAAAGTAACGTACTGCTCTATTCTGAACACTTTCGATCACATAACTGTGTTTAAATTCCCATACTGCAGCCGAATAATCTAGTATGTGCATGACGTAGGGCTGCGCTGCCGGTCATAAGCTAGCTCATGCCCTTCGTTCAAATATTTGGTAGCTTCATGGATTCTAATTGGCATAAGAAACTGAAAACAATATAATATTATCATAGATAATTTATCTATAAATGCGTCTACACAAAGTGAGAACAGTGACGGAATGCAATGATGCATTACCGTCCTAAACATAAAACATGTAAACAAATAACAACAAAAGACATACATGTATACAGTACAGGTCTATAAATATTTAGGGTATTGTATTCTACTTATTTCCAAAGATTAATTACCATTTTATTAATAACAACATTTTAGAAAACAATTACAACTGAACCATATGAAAAACTAGGAAGATATAACATCACTAACCTGAAAACAATATAACATTATCACAGATAATTTATTATATATAATATATAAATGCGTCTACACAAAGTGAGAACAGTGACGGAATGCAATGATGCATTACCGTACCCGTAAATATCACTTTGTATAAACACTTTAAACGGTTAGTACATGTTACTATAGGAATATAATAATGGGATAACGGGACTTTAAGTTATTGATTTACTGGCGTAGAGAACATAATATGAGACCAAATTTGTGTTTAAGGATTAAAGATTGAAAACAACAACCAGTATTTATTCATATTTTATTTATTAACGATTACTACCCTATACCCTATGACAGGCATAGCGCATGCATTATACATTTTTTCAAACGTTTGAAATCCAAAGTCTTTAATTCCGTGTATTTTTGATATTATTTTTCCCAGTGCACGCCCACACCTTTTAGCCAACGTCTGTGAATTAACGGAAAAGTCCTTATAACAATGAAATGTTACTCCTAAGTATTTATAAGTTTTAACTTTTTCTAAAACACTATATTCGATAGTAAAGTCATAGTTTCTTTCAAAGGTTCTTGATTTTGATTTATCAGTATTGATTAAGACTCTCCATTTTCTGCACCACTGACGGCACTGAGTCACCACGTTTAATAGGAGTTGTAGGTCATTTTCAGATCTTGCAAAAAGGGCGATATCGTCCGCATATAATAAAGCTGACACTTTTTTATCACCGACATCAAAGCCAATGTCAAGGTCGTTTATCTGTGTCACCAGGTCATTGATAAAGATCGAGAAGATTGTCGTGGACAAGTTATCTCCCTGTTTCACGCCCGTGAAACAGTTAAGCCAGTCTATATTTTTCCATTTATACGAACACAAGAGAGTGAATAACTGTATATGCTTTAGATAGAGGTATACACTTTTCCGTCAACTCCGTTCAGAAGTAACTTATATAACATTATATCACGATTTATAAAGTCGAAGTGTCAAAGAGTTCTTATTATATAGTAAGTGTCTTTGTGATTTGTTATTAATCTTCGGGAGCTGTGCCACCATTATTGAAACTTATCAATAAAACAATTAAAATTATATGATGTGTCGTTTTTATATACAGTCCATTTCATTAATTACAATCCATCTTACTCCATGATCTCAAATCCCGTTATCCACCTTACATTTCATGTTAACTATTTACTAACAATACAATCATAC
Organism: Ruditapes philippinarum; assembly: GCF_026571515.1. NCBI lineage: Eukaryota > Metazoa > Mollusca > Bivalvia > Venerida > Veneridae > Ruditapes > Ruditapes philippinarum. Next base: position 10,222 of record NW_026867368.1, on the reverse strand, counting down.
TAACCTGTCACCCGTAACTGAATCGCCGATGTATGCAAATGTATGCATCGATGCAGTTGCTACATGACACCATTGATGTATTGAGTGTTTAATAAATATATCTTGGATATATGTAATAGTTACCGTACGAGGAATAGGTCTGCATAGTATTTACAGACCCGGGTGGCGATTTGAAGACAATTTTCAAACATCGAAGAATATCTAAAATATGTAATGCAAATAATTGTACATATTATATGTAATCATTACATATATGCTTTCATTTCTTATTGAACAATTTGACTTGATTTCCTCCCTTTATTTACATGAAATGTTAAATTCTGTAATATCTTTATAAATAATGCTTTTTGGAACTTACAAAATTGATAAATTTTCATTTGAGTATCATATTTATGATACAAAACCATAGAAAATTGTGTTACAGTATCTTTAAACCACTTCTGAACCTTTGATAGAGTAATAACGGTCCTTTCCAAGTTGCTGTGGCGTGTACTCAGTAATTTCGGGATGTCGCTTAATAAATGCCTACCACCAATCTTTGTTTTTGTCTGTTTTCGGTATAGAGGTTTTGCGACCATCATCATCCATTATCTATTTAACCATGCCCAGCAATTTTTTTTTGGTTAGTCCAAAGCCAATACGACCAATGTGTTTTGTCAACTCAACACATTTTTGTTCCTTAGCTGCAGTAAGAATAGTTCTCGATGTTGGAGCCAACGAAGTTCTATTACTGACTTTGTCAAACCAAGCCGATTGGCTGACTTTATACGCTGTTGCTTCTTCCCGAAGTGACATTGAACTCGACTGGACTGCCAAAACAGTGTTGTTCATCGCAAACTAATCGTAGGTTCTCTTGCGAAGTATCACGATATTCGCAACGCTGTTAAGGCGGAGTATATTTACCCATTATCGGAAAGACATGGAATTTTGTAGACTTGACGTGTAAACTTTAAATCACAAGGTAAAATTAAAGTAGCAAAGAACTTTGTTTGATATATTTCTAATATTTAATCAGTTTGCTATTTATTTAAATCGGCAAGTGTTATCATCTACAAACGCTACCTGATATTTGTTACCTTCAAAATGATAATGTAAAACGTAATGGCTGTGCACCAATATATAATAAAAACAACCAATTTTAACACGTAAATTCATGGAAATCGAATATGATATTTACCTTCCTGGTTGATTTAAAGTGAGTTTGAGAAGAGAAACTGCAAATATAAAAGGACCGTTTGTCATGGTATGTATTTTCTATTGTACAAACTATGTCACAATTCTATTGTTTGATTAATTATCTGACTTATCAGTTGCTATTTACAAAGTGATACATGGTAGTTATAATGGCACGTAGATTTTAAAACATTTCTTAAAATGGAACTAAATCGGCAAATCTTATTTACAATTTCTACCCGAGTGTTGGATTTATGACATTCAAAGATTTAATGTAATATTGGCTGTACACCAAGATTTTATAGCGTAAATTTATGGAAAACGATTATGACAATTATCTTCCTGGTTTATTGAAAGAGAAAGTGCGAATAATGTCATTTGACATGGTATGTATTTTCTTACAAACTAAACATCTAATGTTATGTTTGATGAATATTTTGACTTTTTTCTGACTTAAAATACGTAAAATAATATTGTACCAATAACATTGATGTTCATGTTAGCAACGTTTATATTTTCTTGTTTAAATTATTGCTTTATTTTCTGTTTCCTCGTGATTGGTTTAAACATATTTATTTCAGCTACATTGCGAAACAAATGTTTGCAACCAACCAGTACTGGTGTCATATGAAGAGACATATGGTCATCACCCGATTAGGGTTCGAACCCATGATCCCAGGGTTAAGAGGCAGACACCTTATCCACTAGACCAATGCACCCCTTCTTCGGGTCGGAGATTCTATTTTCCTATTAAGGTTTTTAAAAATGATTTCTATATCTAATTTAGCTAATTTATATATTAGTTTTACGGCGAACGATATCTTAACAATAGACCATATTTCAACATAATATAATACTATAACCATTTTCCCTTGTTTTCTTTAGGCTACAAGGGACTTGCTCGTCGGGTCGATAGATCTTGGTACAACTTATTCTGGCTGGGCTTTCTCCTTCCTGCATGATTTTCAGGCGGATCCTACTAAAGCGTCTGTCAAGCAATGGCACTCTAGTGGAACTCTAGTTACAGAAAAAGCACCGACGTGTTTGTTGATAAAGTCAGATGGAAAGACCCTTGAAGCGTTTGGATATGATGCTGAAAACAAATACAGGGAACTTGCAGACAATGAAATGCACGAAGAGTATTATTACTTCAGAAGATTTAAAATGGCACTTAATAAAAAGCTTGGTGAGGTAGGTACTTCTAACTGTTGATTGACTGTTCTAATGTGATTCTATCTTTTGTGTATCATAATCAGAATTTAGATTTACAAATGTCAGGAAAAGGAATAGACATCATTTGTTTATCTTCTTAAAATAGTGTACATAGATAACAAATATACATGCACTAATGAACATATGGTTTAAGAATTATCGATTGGTATTTTAAAAAGAATGACTTTAAACTACAGAAACTGGACCGCGGCATGACAATAGAAGATGAGATGGGAAAGTCGATGATAGCGTTAAATGTATTTGTCATGGCAATCGAATATCTGGTAGGAGATATGAGGAAGAGTGTAAAAGATAAACTTACATCTGCTTTTAAGAAAGATGATGTCCACTGGGTACTTACTGTTCCGGCAATATGGACAGATGCTGCCAAACAATTTATGAGAGAGGCCGCGGTGCAGGTTATATTCGTTTTCTCTTTATCGTGTAGAAGTTTAAGCTCATTTATTTAAATGTGTGTATGTGTGTGTGTGTGTGCGCGCGCGCGCGCGTGTGTGTGTGTGTGTGTGTGTGTGTTCTAGTCACCGACTCACCGTACGGTTTACTTTAATAAATTTATGATTATGCAAGTGTTTATTTTCTCTCAACATATATTTTCGTCAATTATATATTCAAAAATAAAATGTTGATGTATGAATATTATTTTTTGTTTTGTTTCCAGGCTGGACTTTTAACAAACAAGTTGACAATTGCACTGGAGCCAGAAGCAGCATCGATATTTTGCCGCCATTTATCGGTGGATACAGCGATATCTGGCGGAAACCTGTCAATAGCGAAGATGCCTGTCGGTACCAGATACATGGTTCTCGATGCAGGAGGTACATGTTTTTTATTTGATCACATTTGTCTCTATATAGGACTGTGATTTTTTAGTTGGGTTTTAATTTTGTTAAATTTCTTGTAATTCTAATGTTTGAACATTTATATACAAAAGTTACAAACATGTTTTAAACGGTATGTAAACTATGTTTACAACCCGCAAAATTTTACAAAGGCGCATTTATTTGTCCTTTCATAAATGTTTTCAGTTTAACTACATGTCAATATAGTTCAGAGGTGGTCTACTGGTTCTCGAGTCTCAACACAGAGATCATGGGTCCGAGCCTCTCTGGAGTCAATTGCAATGTTTTAACATAATATGTATCATATTATGATACAATTACTTATTAGTAAGTAGAATCGATAGTGATTCAAATACTTATAGAAACTTCGAACTATATTTACCTTTGAGCAAGTACATAATTAAACTAAATGTTAATATATGACGCTGTACATGCACTGCATTACAGTCCTCCTGCATATTGTCTCCAATATTCGTTGTTACTTATATTTTATTGAATGGCTGTGCATGGCTTTATGACAACTTTTGTTTAAAAGAATCAAATCTAAGAACGTTGCTCACTGATGTCGGTCTTTAATTTAACAATCGTTGTACATAAAATGCCTCTTTTTTCGACAAAATGATGAAGTTCATTTTTTAATACTTAATTCATCTTTTTTATGATGATTTCCGAAGTTCTCAACATGCCATCAGTAGGGATTTAGGTAGCGTGCCTTCTGTTGAGAAGTTTTGAAAATCAACATAATAGTAGATCTGGGTTAGCAAACAAACTGACCATGCTAATTCATATACAGTGTTTGTTGGTCAAAAAATATTTAGCTTGTCTGTTTCGAAGAAATATTTTGAGCTATTGCTACATTGCTACATTCAGGTTGTCGTTCTCGTTGCCGTTGCCTATGCCGATGTCGTTGCCGTCCAGAAACTTTAACATTGGCCTTAGTAATTTCTTTTAAAGAATTAATTAAGATTAATTAATACATATTCTTAGTTTTAAAGTGCAGCCATCTTGAATTACATTGTATTAGATTTTTATTCTTGTAAACAGGACTTGCGACTATTTAGATTTATTAGTTTAATAGTAAATTATAAAATTATCTAAACCACTACTTATGAGCAAACTATTAAAACAAATTACATAATTACAACTAAGGTAACTCCAAAATCCAAATTTTAGAAACAGAAATTATTTTACAACACTACAACATGGCCATATATTAAAGACACTGTCTATAAGAGATTGAAACCAAATTTGACCTTTATTCATAAATGGCCGTGACCTTGAAGATCAAATTACTGTAATTTTACAGTTTTTTTTATTATTAGCAATAACTTTGTACATAAGTAAGGAACGGATTGTCTCCATACTTGGGTAAAATTATCCTTGGAACATAAGAATAAAGAAGATTTAATTCAACTTGTCATTGACACTTCAGATTTTACTGCAATTTTCAATAAAATTTATTATTTATTTATGGATTTAATTCATACATGTTCTACTTGGAACAAAACCGACATGTTAAGTTATTCAAATATGGCAGTGACCATTAAATGACCTTAACCATCATCAAACAATTTAGCTAAGATTGTCATAACTTTGATATTTATTTATAGATTTGATTTTATTTATACTTGGACACAAGAACACATGTGACAAGATAGTCTGATTTGACGTTAACCTTAAATTTACCTTAACCGTCTTATTGCTTTTGATTTATGTATCTGATTAATAATGGACCAAAAAACCGACTTGTTCGATTATTCTGTGAAAGTAGCTTACTCAGTTAACAGAACGTTGCTTAATCAAACGGTTTCTGTTTAAAATTTGTATCTATGTATTGATGTTGATTTTTTTTGCAGGCGGAACGGTAGATATAACGGTACACGAGGTTGTCAGTGAGAACAGCGTTAAAGAGATCAAATCAGCAAGTGGTGGTGGGTGGGGAGGTATCCTAGTTGACAAAGCTTATGAAAACCTGTTAATTGATCTGGCTGGACCCGAGGTTTATGATACCTTTAAACGTACTGAGACAGAAGACTGGCTTGACCTTTGGCGCGATTTTGAAGTGAAAAAGCGAGCTGTTGCACCGGATAAAGATGCTCGTGTTAATATGAGATTTCCTCTTTCCTTCAGCAAGACCTTTAAAAGAATCACTAAAGGAAAGCTATTGGATGCCATTGAAGCTTCAGTGTATGCAAGTGATATTGAGTTTTCAGGAGACAAGATTAAAATTTCTGCAAGTCTCTTTAAAAGCCTGTTTGAACATTCCATCAGAAAAACCATCAATCATGTGAGAAGTCTACTTCGTGATGAAAATGTCAGGAAAGTAAACATAATTTTGATGGTAGGTGGATATTCCGAGTCTCCTATGCTGCAGCATGCAATTAAAGAAGCGTTTACAGGCCAAGATATTGTTATACCAATTGGTGCATCTTCGACCATTCTTAGAGGAGCTTTAGTGTATGGACATAGTCCGGTATCCATACGGGAAAGAGTCTTGAAATACACATATGGTGTTGAATCAACTGAACCATTCATAGAAGGAACTGACCCTGAACATTTGAAGGTTATATATGCAACTGGTGTACGATGTAGAGTTTTCAGCAAACATGTTGAAAAAGGACAAGTAGTCAAATGTAATGAACCGCAAGTTGAAAAGCCTTATGTAACACAACACAAATTCCAAAGTAAAGTAGCTTTGGACATTTTTGCCACAGAACAATGTAACCCAAGATATACGACTGAATGTTCGCTTATTGGAAACATGAAATTTGATCTTCCGGAACCAGAGGAGCAGCCTGGAAGAAAGGTCATCGTGTCTATGACGTTTAGTGGTACTGAGATTATCGTGAAAGCAGTGGATGTGAAAACAGGCAAGGACTGGCGCGTTTTCATCAACTTCCTTGGATAAGTTTTAATGCGTGTCTGTCAATAGAAATATGTTCAATACATTAAGTATTTTTTCTGTTGACTGTAATTAAAAAAACTAACTTTGATAACAAAGAAAATGAAAATCATTTTTAGAAATAAAGAGAGAGTTAGACTGGAGGAAAAATGTTGGCCCTTGTATGAGGAATGGTCAAACTACACACATTTATAAAGAAAATCTTCGTAATTAAATATAACAAGGCTTAATTGTAATGAAATAAAAATATTTAGTTTATATATAACTAAAATGTTGAAATAATTGTTATTGCTAAATAACTTATACTAATATAAGGATGAATTACTGGTGTGCATACGAATTTAAAAAGTGTGCGTAGCCGCCTTAAAATTATAATAAATAGTAATAGATATAGACTATATTTAACAATTTCACTAAACTTTAAGGGTAAATGAAACTAATGTGCTAAAAGATGGGTTATAAATCACAGATATAGAAAAGTTCACTTGAAACGGAAAACTAGATAGAATTTGGCCAGGGAAGCATTCTCAAATGCTAAAAATATAAACACCCAAAATGTTGTATGAGAAAGATACACTTATTTTACTGAGAATATTAACAAACACATATTGTATTGTTTTAAAACATTCAGAAAACCCGAACAGAATTCAGTGTGTCAAATCTCAAATATATAAAGCATGCTATTAGTAGAGCTGCGGAACGGTATTCTGAGGGTCCCGGGTTCGACTCTTGGTCAGACCTCCCATTTTTCCTCATCCTATGTTACAGGCAAGTTTAAATTTTCAGTTACTTTGTCAGATCCGGGTGATGTCACAGACATTCAATTAATGCTTGAATTTAGATATTAACTTACTCCCATGCAATTTGGCAAAATCAAACGCGCGCGAACTTATCTGCCGGCAATTAACAAAATATCAGTAACAATCATATTACATTGTTTCTCCATAAACCAGGTTTTGATTAATAAGTAGCCATTGTCGATAATTGCTACACAGCTTCATAATTCTCATTTATTAACTGTTTATCGAATAACACTAGTGTTTTGTTTATTCAGAGAGTGTTTCCAAGAGTGTTATGATTAATTTTATACATATTGACTATAGTAAATTAATAAATCACAGCGATATGAGATTTTGTGTTATGTTGTATCAACTGTTTGTCGTGGCAGCTCGTTAGCACTTTCCGTCACAAGTAGCTAAAATATGGATATCTAGTCTATCCGGAACTCGTCGGCTCTTCTCGTATTGTCCCGTACATATATCTTCTCATACAACTTCTGCAAACTTACTACTTAGCCTATGCCTGATTTATAACGGAAATTGACTGTTATCAATTTGAAAATATTAATGTTACTCATTCTGTTTAAAAGAAACATATCTCTATCACTTTTGTCAAAAAGGTGGAAAATGGAAGCCCCCATTTTACCATGTGACTGTAATGTCGCCTTTTTATATCAGAAGTCTATAGCGAATTCTAACACGACCCGCATTTTTCCCTATTGAACATAGAAGAACCGAAAGTGTGTTTTATTATGCTATAAAATAACTGTTTGGCGTTCTATATTTAGACATGTGACGTAATCATTATACACGTGACGTAACCACTAAAAATGTGACGCGCTGACAATAAGTACGGAAACAAATCAGACGCAATTTAGCTAATTATCATGTACGGCAGCATTTATTTGTTGATGTCTTGTTAGAATCGAAATAATATATCCAAATCGATGATTTTATTGCTTGATAACATCACTGTTTGTCGTTCGGATGCGCATCATTATATCACTCGGGCTACGCCCTCGTGATATAATTCCCCGCATCCGAACTCCAAACAGTGATGTTATTGAGCAATAAAATCACAGTTTGGGATAAATTATTTCTTAAATATAATATGGAGTCGGTATCAAATTGGCAATTGCGATTCTGGTGTGTTTGCTCTCCTGTTAGCTTACAATCGCAACATTTTTGGTCCTTTCTTTTTACATCCCTACTAAACGCTGTCTCTTTCACAATTTGGTGACCTATTGAAATGACAGTCATCGACACTTCCGTTGTAAAGTGTCCTCGAGGAAAACAAAGCTGGAAAAGGTGCACATAGTTCCTACAAATATTGTATTTAAAAGAACATGCTTGTTTTTAAAAAAATCAAGAATGCTTTGCCACGTAGAACATTCTTTTTCTCATCATTTTGAATGCAATTTTGATAAGAAGTACCTCAATCATTGTGAAGTTGCTAGAACTTCTGCCAGATGAAATACTAGTATTTAAATGATTGTAGCACGAAGTACATTTCGCCAAAACAATGCAACACTATTTTAAACAATGCAAATTTAATCAAAAAATGAATCTCCGACGTATCACACTGATATTGTGCATCGAAAGACCAAGCTGCAAAGAAGCAACTCAAATAATCTTGATCAAATACATTACGTTTGCAAATTTAACAATCTACATCAAGGGAAACATTAAAAGAACATTTTTCACTTGAAAGTAATCTAATAAGTGAGGAAGAAGTGATTGAAAATGGTACGTTTATAAGTTTACAGATATAATTAAGAACCTACCTCATATCAATGTATATAAATCGGCATAATACCACAATATAGACACTTGATGAATGGTCGTGTTGGCTGTGTCATATTTACGAAGGCTCTGTCACATCATCGGAGGTTTTACCCTGGTAACCTTGACATTTGACACCTTGACCTCTGTGTAGGTATTGCGGGTAGAGCATATATCAAGTTGGACAAGTGAAGTTTTGGAGACTGTAGGTGGGAGGACTTTCGTTGAACGGTCAAACTTTGTTACAAATGACAAACAGACAGACCAGAAACATTTTGCCCTCTTTTGCTATTGAACCAGGGCCCTAAAAATCATCAGAATGGTAGGTGCAATTGTTTTTGCTAGTGACACAAGCATGTTCGAATCAATGTCAACCGTTTGAGACCATTCTATCTGAAATTGTGTTACTTGGTTTCCTTTTTACTTAACTGCGCGAGAAAAAAATTCTTGTAGACTATAAAGGGAAAAATTTAGTTAATAAATTACTGGAAGTGAATAAGTTTAGACAAACAGTAGCATGTCAGCGATCGATAACTGGAACTATAATAACTAGCCGTAGACAAATAGTGTGATAGTTTATTGCCTCCTATAATTACTCCTATAACTCAAACGTTTCCATATTAAACTATAGTCCCGAGCCATATCAGTGTTCATGCCCATTCTGAGGTAAAAAAAGCAATCAACGTCCCGTAACAAAACGCTGTGGAAATATGAAAATACGGTATTCGGGGATGTTAAGGGTAGAGATAGCAGGGTTTAGATGGATTTGTTTTTTTAACTGATCAGTGTTATTCTTTTCTTGTAAATACTATATATATTTATTTTTGTTCGTTAATATTCGTACGTTTTCCGATTTTTACCTTATATGGTTATGGTCAGTGAGCCATGTACTGACTGTATACGTAAACCAGTGTTATAGGTATATTGGTCATTCGACGCAATACTGGGCAATTGTTAACATCCATCAAGTCCCACCCACCCGACCCATATATGTATTTGCTCGTTTACGGTGTTCTTTTCAGCTTATAAAGTTAATGAATCCCATATGATATTAATTTAAATTTGTTGATTACAATATGATTATCTGTTTCAGCACGGATTTATATTACTTATTTAATATAAATCCGTGGTTTCAGATAAACAATTATCTGTTGTTACAAGTGTGACAGTATTAACGCGTGATTGTGCAGTATGTGTGTAGAGGTTTCATGAACTGTTATCGCATTAAGCGAATGTTATCGCATTAAGCGAGACATGTGTTTTTTTCCAATCTGTTTATGTATAAGTGCACGGACACATTTACCACTCATTCTTCGTGGTGATTTTTTTAACCATGAAACTAATGTGCGTTTGAGTTTATGTACGTTTAATAAACGCTTTGTCCAGTATTGGTCACTCCTATGTAGTCGTTGTTGTCATTATTCCTTAAGATAATAATGTTTAGACAATAAATGATTTATGTTTGGCTGAAGGAACTGAAAGAAAACATAAGAAGTTATAGTATTTGTGTCTAA